>NW_028125646.1:0-284396 GCF_965194825.1 Balaenoptera physalus
AGGATGAACGGGAAGATGGGGAACCAATGAGAGACTAGCTCTTGGTGTTGGGACAGGCACAGGTCACTCTATTTTCCCATCAGGAAGAAGAATTAACCACAGGCTCAGCCTGCCCCCAGAACCAGAACAGGGCCTGAAGCCACCGGCGCTTTTGCGGCCGGCTCCCAAAAAGCGACTTGTAAAATGGAGCTTCAGGGCACTGCAATTCACAAACCTGCAGAGTTATAAATGATAACTCTCGTCCACAAATATATTGAGGGAAGGCAAAGAAGAGGATTTGAAATCAAGGCAGAATTGCAGGAAACAGATTTCAGGAGGTAGATTCGAATCGCCTTTAAAGCACATGAAAAGCGGCAAAACGTTGACAATGATGCCCTTGGCCAAAAAGGGCGTATGCGTTTTTCCTGAATATATTCAGGAAAAAACGCATACGCCCTTTTTGGCCAACCAAGCAACCTGGAAAGGCAAATCAGCGCTACAAAGAAGTCTCGCTTCCCATCGGTCAAAAGGGCCATGCTGAAAAAAGTGTTCAAGACCAGAAATGCAGGACAGGCCATGGAGAAATGGGAGCCTTGCTACACTGATGGGCGGGATGTAAATTGCCAACAGCCACTCTGGAGAAGTGTACGGTGTGTCCTGAAACATCTAAAAAACACAGCTTAGAGAGCATAGGGCACTTCCACGCATGGGGGATAAAGTGGGAAAATTGAAATCAGCAAGACACAAGCACCCCAAAGTTTAGGGCTGCTCTGTTGACAAGGACCTCCACTCCTTCCACCTTAAATATCCCAGGAGAGCGAAAAATGGATAAAAAAGTTGTGGTCCTTATGTACAATGGAATATCACTCAGCCATGAAATCAATGTCATAAGGCTAGTAGCAGCATGATGAGTGGATTTAGGTAAGACGATTCTAAGTGAAATAAGTCACACAGAAAAGGACACTTCTCATAAGGTGTCACTTATAGAGGGAATGTAAAAACCGTTACACTTGAACTGAATTACAAAACAGAACAGAGTCACACATGCAGAAAACACACTATGGCTGCTTAACGGGAAAGGTGAGGTGGGGTGATACATAAAACAAGAGTTTCAAATTAGCTCAGATACCGTTCCATAAACCCAATATGGAATAGACAAGACCTACTCCTTGCTCAGAGAACTGGACTCAACACGCCCGATTCACCGCACAAGAATATATCTGACTAGTAATAATCTTAAAACCTATGTATTGATATCTCTCTGTTAGTGTGTCAAGTGGGTGTAAAGCGGCCTAAACACAGCCGTGAAAAGCAGCTAAACACCATTATAAAAATAAATTATTTTAAAAACCCATGAAACAAAGACAGGGAAAGAGAGAGAAATTCTTACACAATTCGTTCAGGGGCTGTGATGCAACCTGGATTGACCATATCTAGACCCACAGCTGGATGAGACATAAGGGTGGACACTCTTGGGGCTGAGAGGTTTGGTGAGGTTGGGTGAGCAAACGCAGACCCTTTAAAGTAATACTGCGTGCTACCCATCGCATGGATCCCAAATCTCCAGGTTCAAGGGCATCTTCCTACATCGAAAACATGCATGAGAAACCCAGACGATGGTACACCGTGTGATGGGGAAAGGTTTCTAAAACGCACCTCATTTCTCATCTCCTTGTGCTCGGGTTCGCCATTCCAGCCACTTTACTAGCAATCTCCCTACTTGGAGCATCAGCACCTTTAACCTCCTGTTCCGTACAGGTTGCAATTTGTCCTGAGGATGAACGGGAAGATGGGGAACCAATGAGAGACTAGCTCTTGGTGTTGGGACAGGCACAGGTCACTCTATTTTCCCATCAGGAAGAAGAATTAACCACAGGCTCAGCCTGCCCCCCAGAACCAGAACAGGGCCTGAAGCCATCCGGCGCTTTTGCGGCCGGCTCCCAAAAAAGCGACTTGTAAAATGGAGCTTCAGGGCACTGCAATTCACAAACCTGCAGAGTTATAAATGATAACTCTCGTCCACAAATATATTGAGGGAAGGCAAAGAAGAGGATTTGAAATCAAGGCAGAATTGCAGGAAACAGATTTCAGGAGGTAGATTCGAATCGCCTTTAAAGCACATGAAAAGCGGCAAAACGTTGACAATGATGCCCTTGGCCAAAAAGGGCGTATGCGTTTTTTCCTGAATATATTCAGGAAAAAACGCATACGCCCTTTTTGGCCAACCAAGCAACCTGGAAAGGCAAATCAGCGCTACAAAGAAGTCTCGCTTCCCATCGGTCAAAAGGGCCATGCTGAAAAAAGTGTCAAGACCAGAAATGCAGGACAGGCCATGGAGAAATGGGAGCCTTGCTACACTGATGGGCGGGATGTAAATTGCCAACAGCCACTCTGGAGAAGTGTACGGTGTGTCCTGAAACATCTAAAAAACACAGCTTAGAGAGCATAGGGCACTTCCACGCATGGGGGGATAAAGTGGGAAAATTGAAAATCAGCAAGACACAAGCACCCCAAAGTTTAGGGCTGCTCTGTTGACAAGGACCTCCACTTCCTTCCACCTTAAATATCCCAGGAAAGCGAAAAATGGATAAAAAAGTTGTGGTCCTTATGTACAATGGAATATCACTCAGCCATGAAATCAATGTCATAAGGCTAGTAGCAGCATGATGAGTGGATTTAGGTAAGACGATTCTAAGTGAAATAAGTCACACAGAAAAGGACACTTCTCATAAGGTGTCACTTATAGAGGGAATGTAAAAACCGTTACACTTGAACTGAATTACAAAACAGAACAGAGTCACACATGCAGAAAACACACTATGGCTGCTTAACGGGAAAGGTGAGGTGGGGTGATACATAAAACAAGAGTTTCAAATTAGCTCAGATACCGTTCCATAAACCCAATATGGAATAGACAAGACCTACTCCTTGCTCAGAGAACTGGACTCAACACGCCCGATTCACCGCACAAGAATATATCTGACTAGTAATAATCTTAAAACCTATGTATTGATATCTCTCTGTTAGTGGGTCAAGTGGGTGTAAAGCGGCCTAAACACAGCCGTGAAAAGCAGCTAAACCCCATTATAAAAATAAATTACTTTTAAAAACCCATGAAACAAAGACAGGGAAAGAGAGAGAAATTCTTACACAATTCGTTCAGGGGCTGTGATGCAACCTGGATTGACCATATCTAGACCCACAGCTGGATGAGACATAAGGGTGGACACTCTTGGGGCTGAGAGGTTTGGTGAGGTTGGGTGAGCAAACGCAGACCCTTTAAAGTAATACTGCGTGCTACCCATCGCATGGGTCCCAAATCTCCAGGTTCAAGGGCATCTTCCTACATCGAAAACATGCATGAGAAACCCAGAAGATGGTACACCGTGTGATGGGGAAAGGTTTCTAAAACGCACCTCATTTCTCATCTCCTTGTGCTCGGGTTCGCCATTCCAGCCACTTTACTAGCAATCTCCCTACTTGGAGCATCAGCACCTTTAACCTCCTGTTCCGTACAGGTTGCAATTTGTCCTGAGGATGAACGGGAAGACGGGTAACCAATGAGAGACTAGCTCTTGGTGTTGGGACAGGCACAGTCCACTATATTTTCCCATCAGGAAGAAGAATTAACCACAGGCTCAGCCTGCCCCCCTGAACCAGAACAGGGCCTGAAGCCATCCTGCGCTTTTGCGGCCAGCTCCCAAAAAACCGACTTGTAAAATGGAGCTTCAGGGCACTGCAATTCACAAACATGCAGAGTTATAAATCATAACTCTCGTCCACAAATATATTGAGGGAAGGCAAAGAAGAGGATTTGAAATCAAGGCAGAATTGCAGGAAACAGATTTCAGGAGGTAGATTCGAATCGCCTTTAAAGCACATGAAAAGCGGCAAAACGTTGACAATGATGCCCTTGGCCAAAAAGGGCGTATGCGTTTTTTCCTGAATATATTCAGGAAAAAACGCATACGCCCTTTTTGGCCAACCAAGCAACCTGGAAAGGCAAATCAGCGCTACAAAGAAGTCTCGCTTCCCATCGGTCAAAAGGGCCATGCTGAAAAATGTGTCAAAACCAGAAATGCAGGACAGGCCATGGAGAAATGGGAGCCTTGCTACACTGATGGGCGGGATGTAAATTGCCAACAGCCACTCTGGAGAAGTGTACGGTGTGTCCTGAAACATCTAAAAAACACAGCTTAGAGAGCATAGGGCACTTCCACGCATGGGGGGATAAAGTGGGAAAATTGAAAATCAGCAAGACACAAGCACCCCAAAGTTTAGGGCTGCTCTGTTGACAAGGACCTCCACTTCCTTCCACCTTAAATATCCCAGGAGAGCGAAAAATGGATAAAAAAGTTGTGGTCCTTATGTACAATGGAATATCACTCAGCCATGAAATCAATGTCATAAGGCTAGTAGCAGCATGATGAGTGGATTTAGGTAAGACGATTCTAAGTGAAATAAGTCACACAGAAAAGGACACTTCTCATAAGGTGTCACTTATAGAGGGAATGTAAAAACCGTTACACTTGAACTGAATTACAAAACAGAACAGAGTCACACATGCAGAAAACACACTATGGCTGCTTAACGGGAAAGGTGAGGTGGGGTGATACATAAAACAAGAGTTTCAAATTAGCTCAGATACCGTTCCATAAACCCAATATGGAATAGACAAGACCTACTCCTTGCTCAGAGAACTGGACTCAACACGCCCGATTCACCGCACAAGAATATATCTGACTAGTAATAATCTTAAAACCTATGTATTGATATCTCTCTGTTAGTGTGTCAAGTGGGTGTAAAGCGGCCTAAACACAGCCGTGAAAAGCAGCTAAACCCCATTATAAAAATAAATTATTTTAAAAACCCATGAAACAAAGACAGGGAAAGAGAGAGAAATTCTTACACAATTCGTTCAGGGGCTGTGATGCAACCTGGATTGACCATATCTAGACCCACAGCTGGATGAGACATAAGGGTGAACACTCTTGGGGCTGAGAGGTTTGGTGAGGTTGGGTGAGCAAACGCAGACCCTTTAAAGTAATACTGCGTGCTACCCATCGCATGGATCCCAAATCTCCAGGTTCAAGGGCATCTTCCTACATCGAAAACATGCATGAGAAACCCAGACGATGGTACACCGTGTGATGGGGAAAGGTTTCTAAAACGCACCTCATTTCTCATCTCCTTGTGCTCGGGTTCGCCATTCCAGCCACTTTACTAGCAATCTCCCTACTTGGAGCATCAGCACCTTTAACCTCCTGTTCCGTACAGGTTGCAATTTGTCCTGAGGATGAACGGGAAGATGGGGAACCAATGAGAGACTAGCTCTTGGTGTTGGGACAGGCACAGGTCACTCTATTTTCCCATCAGGAAGAAGAATTAACCACAGGCTCAGCCTGCCCCCCAGAACCAGAACAGGGCCTGAAGCCATCCGGCGCTTTTGCGGCCGGCTCCCAAAAAAGCGACTTGTAAAATGGAGCTTCAGGGCACTGCAATTCACAAACCTGCAGAGTTATAAATGATAACTCTCGTCCACAAATATATTGAGGGAAGGCAAAGAAGAGGATTTGAAATCAAGGCAGAATTGCAGGAAACAGATTTCAGGAGGTAGATTCGAATCGCCTTTAAAGCACATGAAAAGCGGCAAAACGTTGACAATGATGCCCTTGGCCAAAAAGGGCGTATGCGGTTTTTCCTGAATATATTCAGGAAAAAACGCATACGCCCTTTTTGGCCAACCAAGCAACCTGGAAAGGCAAATCAGCGCTACAAAGAAGTCTCGCTTCCCATCGGTCAAAAGGGCCATGCTGAAAAAAGTGTCAAGACCAGAAATGCAGGACAGGCCATGGAGAAATGGGAGCCTTGCTACACTGATGGGCGGGATGTAAATTGCCAACAGCCACTCTGGAGAAGTGTACGGTGTGTCCTGAAACATCTAAAAAACACAGCTTAGAGAGCATAGGGCACTTCCACGCATGGGGGGATAAAGTGGGAAAATTGAAAATCAGCAAGACACAAGCACCCCAAAGTTTAGGGCTGCTCTGTTGACAAGGACCTCCACGTCCTTCCACCTTAAATATCCCAGGAGAGCGAAAAATGGATAAAAAAGTTGTGGTCCTTATGTACAATGGAATATCACTCAGCCATGAAATCAATGTCATAAGGCTAGTAGCAGCATGATGAGTGGATTTAGGTAAGACGATTCTAAGTGAAATAAGTCACACAGAAAAGGACACTTCTCATAAGGTGTCACTTATAGAGGGAATGTAAAAACCGTTACACTTGAACTGAATTACAAAACAGAACAGAGTCACACATGCAGAAAACACACTATGGCTGCTTAACGGGAAAGGTGAGGTGGGGTGATACATAAAACAAGAGTTTCAAATTAGCTCAGATACCGTTCCATAAACCCAATATGGAATAGACAAGACCTACTCCTTGCTCAGAGAACTGGACTCAACACGCCCGATTCACCGCACAAGAATATATCTGACTAGTAATAATCTTAAAACCTATGTATTGATATCTCTCTGTTAGTGTGTCAAGTGGGTGTAAAGCGGCCTAAACACAGCCGTGAAAAGCAGCTAAACACCATTATAAAAATAAATTATTTTAAAAACCCATGAAACAAAGACAGGGAAAGAGAGAGAAATTCTTACACAATTCGTTCAGGGGCTGTGATGCAACCTGGATTGACCATATCTAGACCCACAGCTGGATGAGACATAAGGGTGGACACTCTTGGGGCTGAGAGGTTTGGTGAGGTTGGGTGAGCAAACGCAGACCCTTTAAAGTAATACTGCGTGCTACCCATCGCATGGATCCCAAATCTCCAGGTTCAAGGGCATCTTCCTACATCGAAAACATGCATGAGAAACCCAGACGATGGTACACCGTGTGATGGGGAAAGGTTTCTAAAACGCACCTCATTTCTCATCTCCTTGTGCTCGGGTTCGCCATTCCAGCCACTTTACTAGCAATCTCCCTACTTGGAGCATCAGCACCTTTAACCTCCTGTTCCGTACAGGTTGCAATTTGTCCTGAGGATGAACGGGAAGATGGGGAACCAATGAGAGACTAGCTCTTGGTGTTGGGACAGGCACAGGTCACTCTATTTTCCCATCAGGAAGAAGAATTAACCACAGGCTCAGCCTGCCCCCCAGAACCAGAACAGGGCCTGAAGCCATCCTGCGCTTTTGCGGCCGGCTCCCAAAAAAGCGACTTGTAAAATGGAGCTTCAGGGCACTGCAATTCACAAACCTGCAGAGTTATAAATGATAACTCTCGTCCACAAATATATTGAGGGAAGGCAAAGAAGAGGATTTGAAATCAAGGCAGAATTGCAGGAAACAGATTTCAGGAGGTAGATTCGAATCGCCTTTAAAGCACATGAAAAGCGGCAAAACGTTGACAATGATGCCCTTGGCCAAAAAGGGCGTATGCGTTTTTTCCTGAATATATTCAGGAAAAAACGCATACGCCCTTTTTGGCCAACCAAGCAACCTGGAAAGGCAAATCAGCGCTACAAAGAAGTCTCGCTTCCCATCGGTCAAAAGGGCCATGCTGAAAAAAGTGTCAAGACCAGAAATGCAGGACAGGCCATGGAGAAATGGGAGCCTTGCTACACTGATGGGCGGGATGTAAATTGCCAACAGCCACTCTGGAGAAGTGTACGGTGTGTCCTGAAACATCTAAAAAACACAGCTTAGAGAGCATAGGGCACTTCCACGCATGGGGGGATAAAGTGGGAAAATTGAAAATCAGCAAGACACAAGCACCCCAAAGTTTAGGGCTGCTCTGTTGACAAGGACCTCCACGTCCTTCCACCTTAAATATCCCAGGAGAGCGAAAAATGGATAAAAAAGTTGTGGTCCTTATGTACAATGGAATATCACTCAGCCATGAAATCAATGTCATAAGGCTAGTAGCAGCATGATGAGTGGATTTAGGTAAGACGATTCTAAGTGAAATAAGTCACACAGAAAAGGACACTTCTCATAAGGTGTCACTTATAGAGGGAATGTAAAAACCGTTACACTTGAACTGAATTACAAAACAGAACAGAGTCACACAGGCAGAAAACACACTATGGCTGCTTAACGGGAAAGGTGAGGTGGGGTGATACATAAAACAAGAGTTTCAAATTAGCTCAGATACCGTTCCATAAACCCAATATGGAATAGACAAGACCTACTCCTTGCTCAGAGAACTGGACTCAACACGCCCGATTCACCGCACAAGAATATATCTGACTAGTAATAATCTTAAAACCTATGTATTGATATCTCTCTGTTAGTGTGTCAAGTGGGTGTAAAGCGGCCTAAACACAGCCGTGAAAAGCAGCTAAACACCATTATAAAAATAAATTATTTTAAAAACCCATGAAACAAAGACAGGGAAAGAGAGAGAAATTCTTACACAATTCGTTCAGGGGCTGTGATGCAACCTGGATTGACCATATCTAGACCCACAGCTGGATGAGACATAAGGGTGGACACTCTTGGGGCTGAGAGGTTTGGTGAGGTTGGGTGAGCAAACGCAGACCCTTTAAAGTAATACTGCGTGCTACCCATCGCATGGATCCCAAATCTCCAGGTTCAAGGGCATCTTCCTACATCGAAAACATGCATGAGAAACCCAGACGATGGTACACCGTGTGATGGGGAAAGGTTTCTAAAACGCACCTCATTTCTCATCTCCTTGTGCTCGGGTTCGCCATTCCAGCCACTTTACTAGCAATCTCCCTACTTGGAGCATCAGCACCTTTAACCTCCTGTTCCGTACAGGTTGCAATTTGTCCTGAGGATGAACGGGAAGATGGGGAACCAATGAGAGACTAGCTCTTGGTGTTGGGACAGGCACAGGTCACTCTATTTTCCCATCAGGAAGAAGAATTAACCACAGGCTCAGCCTGCCCCCCAGAACCAGAACAGGGCCTGAAGCCATCCGGCGCTTTTGCGGCCGGCTCCCAAAAAAGCGACTTGTAAAATGGAGCTTCAGGGCACTGCAATTCACAAACCTGCAGAGTTATAAATGATAACTCTCGTCCACAAATATATTGAGGGAAGGCAAAGAAGAGGATTTGAAATCAAGGCAGAATTGCAGGAAACAGATTTCAGGAGGTAGATTCGAATCGCCTTTAAAGCACATGAAAAGCGGCAAAACGTTGACAATGATGCCCTTGGCCAAAAAGGGCGTATGCGTTTTTTCCTGAATATATTCAGGAAAAAACGCATACGCCCTTTTTGGCCAACCAAGCAACCTGGAAAGGCAAATCAGCGCTACAAAGAAGTCTCGCTTCCCATCGGTCAAAAGGGCCATGCTGAAAAAAGTGTCAAGACCAGAAATGCAGGACAGGCCATGGAGAAATGGGAGCCTTGCTACACTGATGGGCGGGATGTAAATTGCCAACAGCCACTCTGGAGAAGTGTACGGTGTGTCCTGAAACATCTAAAAAACACAGCTTAGAGAGCATAGGGCACTTCCACGCATGGGGGGATAAAGTGGGAAAATTGAAAATCAGCAAGACACAAGCACCCCAAAGTTTAGGGCTGCTCTGTTGACAAGGACCTCCACTTCCTTCCACCTTAAATATCCCAGGAGAGCGAAAAATGGATAAAAAAGTTGTGGTCCTTATGTACAATGGAATATCACTCAGCCATGAAATCAATGTCATAAGGCTAGTAGCAGCATGATGAGTGGATTTAGGTAAGACGATTCTAAGTGAAAGAAGTCACACAGAAAAGGACACTTCTCATAAGGTGTCACTTATAGAGGGAATGTAAAAACCGTTACACTTGAACTGAATTACAAAACAGAACAGAGTCACACATGCAGAAAACACACTATGGCTGCTTAACGGGAAAGGTGAGGTGGGGTGATACATAAAACAAGAGTTTCAAATTAGCTCAGATACCGTTCCATAAACCCAATATGGAATAGACAAGACCTACTCCTTGCTCAGAGAACTGGACTCAACACGCCCGATTCACCGCACAAGAATATATCTGACTAGTAATAATCTTAAAACCTATGTATTGATATCTCTCTGTTAGTGTGTCAAGTGGGTGTAAAGTGGCCTAAACACAGCCGTGAAAAGCAGCTAAACCCCATTATAAAAATAAATTATTTTAAAAACCCATGAAACAAAGACAGGGAAAGAGAGAGAAATTCTTACACAATTCGTTCAGGGGCTGTGATGCAACCTGGATTGACCATATCTAGACCCACAGCTGGATGAGACATAAGGGTGGACACTCTTGGGGCTGAGAGGTTTGGTGAGGTTGGGTGAGCAAACGCAGACCCTTTAAAGTAATACTGCGTGCTACCCATCGCATGGATCCCAAATCTCCAGGTTCAAGGGCATCTTCCTACATCGAAAACATGCATGAGAAACCCAGACGATGGTACACCGTGTGATGGGGAAAGGTTTCTAAAACGCACCTCATTTCTCATCTCCTTGTGCTCGGGTTCGCCATTCCAGCCACTTTACTAGCAATCTCCCTACTTGGAGCATCAGCACCTTTAACCTCCTGTTCCGTACAGGTTGCAATTTGTCCTGAGGATGAACGGGAAGATGGGGAACCAATGAGAGACTAGCTCTTGGTGTTGGGACAGGCACAGGTCACTCTATTTTCCCATCAGGAAGAAGAATTAACCACAGGCTCAGCCTGCCCCCCAGAACCAGAACAGGGCCTGAAGCCATCCGGCGCTTTTGCGGCCGGCTCCCAAAAAAGCGACTTGTAAAATGGAGCTTCAGGGCACTGCAATTCACAAACCTGCAGAGTTATAAATGATAACTCTCGTCCACAAATATATTGAGGGAAGGCAAAGAAGAGGATTTGAAATCAACGCAGAATTGCAGGAAACAGATTTCAGGAGGTAGATTCGAATCGCCTTTAAAGCACATGAAAAGCGGCAAAACGTTGACAATGATGCCCTTGGCCAAAAAGGGCGTATGCGTTTTTTCCTGAATATATTCAGGAAAAAACGCATACGCCCTTTTTGGCCAACCAAGCAACCTGGAAAGGCAAATCAGCGCTACAAAGAAGTCTCGCTTCCCATCGGTCAAAAGGGCCATGCTGAAAAAAGTGTCAAGACCAGAAATGCAGGACAGGCCATGGAGAAATGGGAGCCTTGTTACACTGATGGGCGGGATGTAAATTGCCAACAGCCACTCTGGAGAAGTGTACGGTGTGTCCTGAAACATCTAAAAAACACAGCTTAGAGAGCATAGGGCACTTCCACGCATGGGGGGATAAAGTGGGAAAATTGAAAATCAGCAAGACACAAGCACCCCAAAGTTTAGGGCTGCTCTGTTGACAAGGACCTCCACGTCCTTCCACCTTAAATATCCCAGGAGAGCGAAAAATGGATAAAAAAGTTGTGGTCCTTATGTACAATGGAATATCACTCAGCCATGAAATCAATGTCATAAGGCTAGTAGCAGCATGATGAGTGGATTTAGGTAAGACGATTCTAAGTGAAATAAGTCACACAGAAAAGGACACTTCTCATAAGGTGTCACTTATAGAGGGAATGTAAAAACCGTTACACTTGAACTGAATTACAAAACAGAACAGAGTCACACATGCAGAAAACACACTATGGCTGCTTAACGGGAAAGGTGAGGTGGGGTGATACATAAAACAAGAGTTTCAAATTAGCTCAGATACCGTTCCATAAACCCAATATGGAATAGACAAGACCTACTCCTTGCTCAGAGAACTGGACTCAACACGCCCGATTCACCGCACAAGAATATATCTGACTAGTAATAATCTTAAAACCTATGTATTGATATCTCTCTGTTAGTGTGTCAAGTGGGTGTAAAGCGGCCTAAACACAGCCGTGAAAAGCAGCTAAACACCATTATAAAAATAAATTATTTTAAAAACCCATGAAACAAAGACAGGGAAAGAGAGAGAAATTCTTACACAATTCGTTCAGGGGCTGTGATGCAACCTGGATTGACCATATCTAGACCCACAGCTGGATGAGACATAAGGGTGGACACTCTTGGGGCTGAGAGGTTTGGTGAGGTTGGGTGAGCAAACGCAGACCCTTTAAAGTAATACTGCGTGCTACCCATCGCATGGATCCCAAATCTCCAGGTTCAAGGGCATCTTCCTACATCGAAAACATGCATGAGAAACCCAGACGATGGTACACCGTGTGATGGGGAAAGGTTTCTAAAACGCACCTCATTTCTCATCTCCTTGTGCTCGGGTTCGCCATTCCAGCCACTTTACTAGCAATCTCCCTACTTGGAGCATCAGCACCTTTAACCTCCTGTTCCGTACAGGTTGCAATTTGTCCTGAGGATGAACGGGAAGATGGGGAACCAATGAGAGACTAGCTCTTGGTGTTGGGACAGGCACAGGTCACTCTATTTTCCCATCAGGAAGAAGAATTAACCACAGGCTCAGCCTGCCCCCCAGAACCAGAACAGGGCCTGAAGCCATCCGGCGCTTTTGCGGCCGGCTCCCAAAAAAGCGACTTGTAAAATGGAGCTTCAGGGCACTGCAATTCACAAACCTGCAGAGTTATAAATGATAACTCTCGTCCACAAATATATTGAGGGAAGGCAAAGAAGAGGATTTGAAATCAAGGCAGAATTGCAGGAAACAGATTTCAGGAGGTAGATTCGAATCGCCTTTAAAGCACATGAAAAGCGGCAAAACGTTGACAATGATGCCCTTGGCCAAAAAGGGCGTATGCGTTTTTTCCTGAATATATTCAGGAAAAAACGCATACGCCCTTTTTGGCCAACCAAGCAACCTGGAAAGGCAAATCAGCGCTACAAAGAAGTCTCGCTTCCCATCGGTCAAAAGGGCCATGCTGAAAAAAGTGTCAAGACCAGAAATGCAGGACAGGCCATGGAGAAATGGGAGCCTTGCTACACTGATGGGCGGGATGTAAATTGCCAACAGCCACTCTGGAGAAGTGTACGGTGTGTCCTGAAACATCTAAAAAACACAGCTTAGAGAGCATAGGGCACTTCCACGCATGGGGGGATAAAGTGGGAAAATTGAAAATCAGCAAGACACAAGCACCCCAAAGTTTAGGGCTGCTCTGTTGACAAGGACCTCCACTTCATTCCACCTTAAATATCCCAGGAGAGCGAAAAATGGATAAAAAAGTTGTGGTCCTTATGTACAATGGAATATCACTCAGCCAAGAAATCAATGTCATAAGGCTAGTAGCAGCATGATGAGTGGATTTAGGTAAGACGATTCTAAGTGAAATAAGTCACACAGAAAAGGACACTTCTCATAAGGTGTCACTTATAGAGGGAATGTAAAAACCGTTACACTTGAACTGAATTACAAAACAGAACAGAGTCACACATGCAGAAAACACACTATGGCTGCTTAACGGGAAAGGTGAGGTGGGGTGATACATAAAACAAGAGTTTCAAATTAGCTCAGATACCGTTCCATAAACCCAATATGGAATAGACAAGACCTACTCCTTGCTCAGAGAACTGGACTCAACACGCCCGATTCACCGCACAAGAATATATCTGACTAGTAATAATCTTAAAACCTATGTATTGATATCTCTCTGTTAGTGTGTCAAGTGGGTGTAAAGCGGCCTAAACACAGCCGTGAAAAGCAGCTAAACCCCATTATAAAAATAAATTACTTTTAAAAACCCATGAAACAAAGACAGGGAAAGAGAGAGAAATTCTTACACAATTCGTTCAGGGGCTGTGATGCAACCTGGATTGACCATATCTAGACCCACAGCTGGATGAGACATAAGGGTGGACACTCTTGGGGCTGAGAGGTTTGGTGAGGTTGGGTGAGCAAACGCAGACCCTTTAAAGTAATACTGCATGCTACCCATCGCATGGGTCCCAAATCTCCAGGTTCAAGGGCATCTTCCTACATCGAAAACATGCATGAGAAACCCAGAAGATGGTACACCGTGTGATGGGGAAAGGTTTCTAAAACGCACCTCATTTCTCATCTCCTTGTGCTCGGGTTCGCCATTCCAGCCACTTTACTAGCAATCTCCCTACTTGGAGCATCAGCACCTTTAACCTCCTGTTCCGTACAGGTTGCAATTTGTCCTGAGGATGAACAGGAAGACGGGGAACCAATGAGAGACTAGCTCTTGGTGTTGGGACAGGCACAGGTCACTCTATTTTCCCATCAGGAAGAAGAATTAACCACAGGCTCAGCCTGCCCCCCTGAACCAGAACAGGGCTGAAGCCATCCTGCGCTTTTGCGGCCGGCTCCCAAAAAAGCGACTTGTAAAATGGAGCTTCAGGGCACTGCAATTCACAAACCTGCAGAGTTATAAATGATAACTCTCGTCCACAAATATATTGAGGGAAGGCAAAGAAGAGGATTTGAAATCAAGGCAGAATTGCAGGAAACAGATTTCAGGAGGTAGATTCGAATCGCCTTTAAAGCACATGAAAAGCGGCAAAACGTTGACAATGATGCCCTTGGCCAAAAAGGGCGTATGCGTTTTTTCCTGAATATATTCAGGAAAAAACGAATACGCCCTTTTTGGCCAACCAAGCAACCTGGAAAGGCAAATCAGCGCTACAAAGAAGTCTCGCTTCCCATCGGTCAAAAGGGCCATGCTGAAAAAACTGTCAAAACCAGAAATGCAGGACAGGCCATGGAGAAATGGGAGCCTTGCTACACTGATGGGCAGGATGTAAATTGCCAAAAGCCACTCTGGAGAAGTGTACGGTGTGTCCTGAAACATCTAAAAAACACAGCTTAGAGAGCATAGAGTACTTCCACGCATGGGGGGATAAAGTGGGAAAATTGAAAATCAGCAAGACACAAGCACCCCAAAGTTTAGGGCTGCTCTGTTGACAAGGACCTCCACTTCCTTCCACCTTAAATATCCCAGGAAAGCGAAAAATGGATAAAAAAGTTGTGGTCCTTATGTACAATGGAATATCACTCAGCCATGAAATCAATGTCATAAGGCTAGTAGCAGCATGATGAGTGGATTTAGGTAAGACGATTCTAAGTGAAATAAGTCACACAGAAAAGGACACTTCTCATAAGGTGTCACTTATAGAGGGAATGTAAAAACCGTTACACTTGAACTGACTTACAATACAGAACAGAGTCACACATGCAGAAAACACACTATGGTTGCTTAACGGGAAAGGTGAGGTGGGGTGATACATAAAACAAGAGTTTCATATTAGCTCAGATACCGTTCCATAAACCCAATATGTAATAGACAAGACCTACTCCTTGCTCAGAGAACTGGACTCAACACGCCCGATTCACCGCACAAGAATATATCTGACTAGTAATAATCTTAAAACCTATGTATTGATATCTCTCTGTTAGGGTGTCAAGTGGGTGTAAAGCGGCATAAACACAGCCGTGAAAAGCAGCTAAACCCCATTATAAAAATAAATTACTTTTAAAAACCCATGAAACAAAGACAGGGAAAGAGAGAGAAATTCTTACACAATTCGTTCAGGAGCTGTGATGCAACCTGGATTGACCATATCTAGACCCACAGCTGGATGACACATAAGGGTGGACACTCTTGGGGCTGAGAGGTTTGGTGAGGTTGGGTGAGCAAACGCAGACCGTTTAAAGTAATACTGCGTGCTACCCATCGCATGGGTCCCAAATCTCCAGGTTCAAGGGCATCTTCCTACATCGAAAACATGCATGAGAAACCCAGAAGATGGTACACCGTGTGATGGGGAAAGGTTTCTAAAACGCACCTCATTTCTCATCTCCTTGTGCTCGGGTTCGCCATTCCAGCCACTTTACTAGCAATCTCCCTACTTGGAGCATCAGCACCTTTAACCTCCTGTTCCGTAAAGGTTGCAATTTGTCCTGAGGATGAACGGGAAGACGGGGAACCAATGAGAGACTAGCTCTTGGTGTTGGGACAGGCACAGTCCACTCTATTTTCCCATCAGGAAGAAGAATTAACCACAGGCTCAGCCTGCCCCCCTGAACCAGAACAGGGCCTGAAGCCATCCTGCGCTTTTGCGGCCAGCTCCCAAAAAACCGACTTGTAAAATGGAGCTTCAGGGCACTGCAATTCAGAAACATGCAGAGTTATAAATGATAACTCTCGTCCACAAATATATTGAGGGAAGGCAAAGAAGAGGATTTGAAATCAAGGCAGAATTGCAGGAAACAGATTTCAGGAGGTAGATTCGAATCGCCTTTAAAGCACATGAAAAGCGGCAAAACGTTGACAATGATGCCCTTGGCCAAAAAGGGCGTATGCGTTTTTTCCTGAATATATTCAGGAAAAAACGCATACGCCCTTTTTGGCCAACCAAGCAACCTGGAAAGGCAAATCAGCGCTACAAAGAAGTCTCGCTTCCCATCGGTCAAAAGGGCCATGCTGAAAAAACTGTCAAAACCAGAAATGCAGGACAGGCCATGGAGAAATGGGAGCCTTGCTACACTGATGGGCGGGATGTAAATTGCCAACAGCCACTCTGGAGAAGTGTACGGTGTGTCCTGAAACATCTAAAAAACACAGCTTAGAGAGCATAGGGCACTTCCACGCATGGGGGGATAAAGTGGGAAAATTGAAAATCAGCAAGACACAAGCACCCCAAAGTTTAGGGCTGCTCTGTTGACAAGGACCTCCACTTCCTTCCACCTTAAATATCCCAGGAAAGCGAAAAATGGATAAAAAAGTTGTGGTCCTTATGTACAATGGAATATCACTCAGCCATGAAATCAATGTCATAAGGCTAGTAGCAGCATGATGAGTGGATTTAGGTAAGACGATTCTAAGTGAAATAAGTCACACAGAAAAGGACACTTCTCATAAGGTGTCACTTATAGAGGGAATGTAAAAACCGTTACACTTGAACTGACTTACAATACAGAACAGAGTCACACATGCAGAAAACACACTATGGTTGCTTAACGGGAAAGGTGAGGTGGGGTGATACATAAAACAAGAGTTTCAAATTAGCTCAGATACCGTTCCATAAACCCAATATGTAATAGACAAGACCTACTCCTTGCTCAGAGAACTGGACTCAACACGCCCGATTCACCGCACAAGAATATATCTGACTAGTAATAATCTTAAAACCTATGTATTGATATCTCTCTGTTAGTGTGTCAAGTGGGTGTAAAGCGGCATAAACACAGCCGTGAAAAGCAGCTAAACCCCATTATAAAAATAAATTACTTTTAAAAACCCATGAAACAAAGACAGGGAAAGAGAGAGAAATTCTTACACAATTCGTTCAGGAGCTGTGATGCAACCTGGATTGACCATATCTAGACCCACAGCTGGATGACACATAAGGGTGGACACTCTTGGGGCTGAGAGGTTTGGTGAGGTTGGGTGAGCAAACGCAGACCGTTTAAAGTAATACTGCGTGCTACCCATCGCATGGGTCCCAAATCTCCAGGTTCAAGGGCATCTTCCTACATCGAAAACATGCATGAGAAACCCAGAAGATGGTACACCGTGTGATGGGGAAAGGTTTCTAAAACGCACCTCATTTCTCATCTCCTTGTGCTCGGGTTCGCCATTCCAGCCACTTTACTAGCAATCTCCCTACTTGGAGCATCAGCACCTTTAACCTCCTGTTCCGTACAGGTTGCAATTTGTCCTGAGGATGAACGGGAAGATGGGGAACCAATGAGAGACTAGCTCTTGGTGTTGGGACAGGCACAGGTCACTCTATTTTCCCATCAGGAAGAAGAATTAACCACAGGCTCAGCCTGCCCCCCAGAACCAGAACAGGGCCTGAAGCCATCCGGCGCTTTTGCGGCCGGCTCCCAAAAAAGCGACTTGTAAAATGGAGCTTCAGGGCACTGCAATTCACAAACCTGCAGAGTTATAAATGATAACTCTCGTCCACAAATATATTGAGGGAAGGCAAAGAAGAGGATTTGAAATCAAGGCAGAATTGCAGGAAACAGATTTCAGGAGGTAGATTCGAATCGCCTTTAAAGCACATGAAAAGCGGCAAAACGTTGACAATGATGCCCTTGGCCAAAAAGGGCGTATGCGTTTTTTCCTGAATATATTCAGGAAAAAACGCATACGCCCTTTTTGGCCAACCAAGCAACCTGGAAAGGCAAATCAGCGCTACAAAGAAGTCTCGCTTCCCATCGGTCAAAAGGGCCATGCTGAAAAAAGTGTCAAAACCAGAAATGCAGGACAGGCCATGGAGAAATGGGAGCCTTGCTACACTGATGGGCGGGATGTAAATTGCCAACAGCCACTCTGGAGAAGTGTACGGTGTGTCCTGAAACATCTAAAAAACACAGCTTAGAGAGCATAGGGCACTTCCACTCATGGGGGGATAAAGTGGGAAAATTGAAAATCAGCAAGACACAAGCACCCCAAAGTTTAGGGCTGCTCTGTTGACAAGGACCTCCACTTCCTTCCACCTTAAATATCCCAGGAAAGCGAAAAATGGATAAAAAAGTTGTGGTCCTTATGTACAATGGAATATCACTCAGCCATGAAATCAATGTCATAAGGCTAGTAGCAGCATGATGAGTGGATTTAGGTAAGACGATTCTAAGTGAAATAAGTCACACAGAAAAGGACACTTCTCATAAGGTGTCACTTATAGAGGGAATGTAAAAACCGTTACACTTGAACTGAATTACAAAACAGAACAGAGTCACACATGCAGAAAACACACTATGGCTGCTTAACGGGAAAGGTGAGGTGGGGTGATACATAAAACAAGAGTTTCAAATTAGCTCAGATACCGTTCCATAAACCCAATATGTAATAGACAAGACCTACTCCTTGCTCAGAGAACTGGACTCAACACGCCCGATTCACCGCACAAGAATATATCTGACTAGTAATAATCTTAAAACCTATGTATTGATATCTCTCTGTTAGTGTGTCAAGTGGGTGTAAAGCGGCCTAAACACAGCCGTGAAAAGCAGCTAAACCCCATTATAAAAATAAATTACTTTTAAAAACCCATGAAACAAAGACAGGGAAAGAGAGAGAAATTCTTACACAATTCGTTCAGGGGCTGTGATGCAACCTGGATTGACCATATCTAGACCCACAGCTGGATGAGACATAAGGGTGGACACTCTTGGGGCTGAGAGGTTTGGTGAGGTTGGGTGAGCAAACGCAGACCCTTTAAAGTAATACTGCGTGCTACCCATCGCATGGGTCCCAAATCTCCAGGTTCAAGGGCATCTTCCTACATCGAAAACATGCATGAGAAACCCAGAAGATGGTACACCGTGTGATGGGGAAAGGTTTCTAAAACGCACCTCATTTCTCATCTCCTTGTGCTCGGGTTCGCCATTCCAGCCACTTTACTAGCAATCTCCCTACTTGGAGCATCAGCACCTTTAACCTCCTGTTCCGTACAGGTTGCAATTTGTCCTGAGGATGAACGGGAAGACGGGGAACCAATGAGAGACTAGCTCTTGGTGTTGGGACAGGCACAGGTCACTCTATTTTCCCATCAGGAAGAAGAATTAACCACAGGCTCAGCCTGCCCCCCTGAACCAGAACAGGGCTGAAGCCATCCTGCGCTTTTGCGGCCGGCTCCCAAAAAAGCGACTTGTAAAATGGAGCTTCAGGGCACTGCAATTCACAAACCTGCAGAGTTATAAATGATAACTCTCGTCCACAAATATATTGAGGGAAGGCAAAGAAGAGGATTTGAAATCAAGGCAGAATTGCAGGAAACAGATTTCAGGAGGTAGATTCGAATCGCCTTTAAAGCACATGAAAAGCGGCAAAACGTTGACAATGATGCCCTTGGCCAAAAAGGGCGTATGCGTTTTTTCCTGAATATATTCAGGAAAAAACGCATACGCCCTTTTTGGCCAACCAAGCAACCTGGAAAGGCAAATCAGCGCTACAAAGAAGTCTTGCTTCCCATCGGTCAAAAGGGCCATGCTGAAAAAAGTGTCAAAACCAGAAATGCAGGACAGGCCATGGAGAAATGGGAGCCTTGCTACACTGATGGGCGGGATGTAAATTGCCAACAGCCACTCTGGAGAAGTGTACGGTGTGTCCTGAAACATCTAAAAAACACAGCTTAGAGAGCATAGAGTACTTCCACGCATGGGGGGATAAAGTGGGAAAATTGAAAATCAGCAAGACACAAGCACCCCAAAGTTTAGGGCTGCTCTGTTGACAAGGACCTCCACTTCCTTCCACCTTAAATATCCCAGGAAAGCGAAAAATGGATAAAAAAGTTGTGGTCCTTATGTACAATGGAATATCACTCAGCCATGAAATCAATGTCATAAGGCTAGTAGCAGCATGATGAGTGGATTTAGGTAAGACGATTCTAAGTGAAATAAGTCACACAGAAAAGGACACTTCTCATAAGGTGTCACTTATAGAGGGAATGTAAAAACCGTTACACTTGAACTGACTTACAATACAGAACAGAGTCACACATGCAGAAAACACACTATGGTTGCTTAACGGGAAAGGTGAGGTGGGGTGATACATAAAACAAGAGTTTCAAATTAGCTCAGATACCGTTCCATAAACCCAATATGTAATAGACAAGACCTACTCCTTGCTCAGAGAACTGGACTCAACACGCCCGATTCACCGCACAAGAATATATCTGATTAGTAATAATCTTAAAACCTATGTATTGATATCTCTCTGTTAGTGTGTCAAGTGGGTGTAAAGCGGCATAAACACAGCCGTGAAAAGCAGCTAAACCCCATTATAAAAATAAATTACTTTTAAAAACCCATGAAACAAAGACAGGGAAAGAGAGAGAAATTCTTACACAATTCGTTCAGGAGCTGTGATGCAACCTGGATTGACCATATCTAGACCCACAGCTGGATGACACATAAGGGTGGACACTCTTGGGGCTGAGAGGTTTGGTGAGGTTGGGTGAGCAAACGCAGACCGTTTAAAGTAATACTGCGTGCTACCCATCGCATGGGTCCCAAATCTCCAGGTTCAAGGGCATCTTCCTACATCGAAAACATGCATGAGAAACCCAGAAGATGGTACACCGTGTGATGGGGAAAGGTTTCTAAAACGCACCTCATTTCTCATCTCCTTGTGCTCGGGTTCGCCATTCCAGCCACTTTACTAGCAATCTCCCTACTTGGAGCATCAGCACCTTTAACCTCCTGTTCCGTACAGGTTGCAATTTGTCCTGAGGATGAACGGGAAGATGGGGAACCAATGAGAGACTAGCTCTTGGTGTTGGGACAGGCACAGGTCACTCTATTTTCCCATCAGGAAGAAGAATTAACCACAGGCTCAGCCTGCCCCCCAGAACAAGAACAGGGCCTGAAGCCATCCGGCGCTTTTGCGGCCAGCTCCCAAAAAAGCGACTTGTAAAATGGAGCTTCAGGGCACTGCAATTCACAAACCTGCAGAGTTATAAATGATAACTCTCGTCCACAAATATATTGAGGGAAGGCAAAGAAGAGGATTTGAAATCAAGGCAGAATTGCAGGAAACAGATTTCAGGAGGTAGATTCGAATCGCCTTTAAAGCACATGAAAAGCGGCAAAACGTTGACAATGATGCCCTTGGCCAAAAAGGGCGTATGCGTTTTTTCCTGAATATATTCAGGAAAAAACGCATACGCCCTTTTTGGCCAACCAAGCAACCTGGAAAGGCAAATCAGCGCTACAAAGAAGTCTCGCTTCCCATCGGTCAAAAGGGCCATGCTGAAAAAAGTGTCAAAACCAGAAATGCAGGACAGGCCATGGAGAAATGGGAGCCTTGCTACACTGATGGGCGGGATGTAAATTGCCAACAGCCACTCTGGAGAAGTGTACGGTGTGTCCTGAAACATCTAAAAAACACAGCTTAGAGAGCATAGGGCACTTCCACGCATGGGGGGATAAAGTGGGAAAATTGAAAATCAGCAAGACACAAGCACCCCAAAGTTTAGGGCTGCTCTGTTGACAAGGACCTCCACTTCATTCCACCTTAAATATCCCAGGAAAGCGAAAAATGGATAAAAAAGTTGTGGTCCTTATGTACAATGGAATATCACTCAGCCATGAAATCAATGTCATAAGGCTAGTAGCAGCATGATGAGTGGATTTAGGTAAGACGATTCTAAGTGAAATAAGTCACACAGAAAAGGACACTTCTCATAAGGTGTCACTTATAGAGGGAATGTAAAAACCGTTACACTTGAACTGAATTACAAAACAGAACAGAGTCACACATGCAGAAAACACACTATGGCTGCTTAACGGGAAAGGTGAGGTGGGGTGATACATAAAACAAGAGTTTCAAATGAGCTCAGATACCGTTCCATAAACCCAATATGTAATAGACAAGACCTACTCCTTGCTCAGAGAACTCAACTCAACACTCCCGATTCACCGCACAAGAATATATCTGACTAGTAATAATCTTAAAACCTATGTATTGATATCTCTCTGTTAGTGTGTCAAGTGGGTGTAAAGCGGCCTAAACACAGCCGTGAAAAGCAGCTAAACCCCATTATAAAAATAAATTACTTTTAAAAACCCATGAAACAAAGACAGGGAAAGAGAGAGAAATTCTTACACAATTCGTTCAGGAGCTGTGATGCAACCTGGATTGACCATATCTAGACCCACAGCTGGATGAGACATAAGGGTGGACACTCTTGGGGCTGAGAGGTTTGGTGAGGTTGGGTGAGTAAACGCAGACCCTTTAAAGTAATACTGCGTGCTACCCATCGCATGGGTCCCAAATCTCCAGGTTCAAGGGCATCTTCCTACATCGAAAACATGCATGAGAAACCCAGAAGATGGTACACCGTGTGATGGGGAAAGGTTTCTAAAACGCACCTCATTTCTCATCTCCTTGTGCTCGGGTTCGCCATTCCAGCCACTTTACTAGCAATCTCCCTACTTGGAGCATCAGCACCTTTAACCTCCTGTTCCGTACAGGTTGCAATTTGTCCTGAGGATGAACGGGGATACGGGGAACCAATGAGAGACTAGCTCTTTGTGTTGGGACAGGCACAGGTCACTCTATTTTCCCATCAGGAAGAAGAATTAACCACAGGCTCAGCCTGCCCCCCGGAACCAGAACAGGGCCTGAAGCCATCCTGGGCTTTTGCGGCCGGCTCCCAAAAAAGCGACTTGTAAAATGGAGCTTCAGGGCACTGCAATTCACAAACCTGCAGAGTTATAAATGATAACTCTCGTCCACAAATATATTGAGGGAAGGCAAAGAAGAGGATTTGAAATCAAGGCAGAATTGCAGGAAACAGATTTCAGGAGGTAGATTCGAATCGCCTTTAAAGCACATGAAAAGCGGCAAAACGTTGACAATGATGCCCTTGGCCAAAAAGGGCGTATGCGTTTTTTCCTGAATATATTCAGGAAAAAACGCATACGCCCTTTTTGGCCAACCAAGCAACCTGGAAAGGCAAATCAGCGCTACAAAGAAGTCTCGCTTCCCATCGGTCAAAAGGGCCATGCTGAAAAAAGTGTCAAAACCAGAAATGCAGGACAGGCCATGGAGAAATGGGAGCCTTGCTACACTGATGGGCGGGATGTAAATTGCCAACAGCCACTCTGGAGAAGTGTACGGTGTGTCCTGAAACATCTAAAAAACACAGCTTAGAGAGCATAGGGTACTTCCACGCATGGGGGGATAAAGTGGGAAAATTGAAAATCAGCAAGACACAAGCACCCCAAAGTTTAGGGCTGCTCTGTTGACAAGGACCTCCACTTCCTTCCACCTTAAATATCCCAGGAAAGCGAAAAATGGATAAAAAAGTTGTGGTCCTTATGTACAATGGAATATCACTCAGCCATGAAATCAATGTCATAAGGCTAGTAGCAGCATGATGAGTGGATTTAGGTAAGACGATTCTAAGTGAAATAAGTCACACAGAAAAGGACACTTCTCATAAGGTGTCACTTATAGAGGGAATGTAAAAACCGTTACACTTGAACTGACTTACAATACAGAACAGAGTCACACATGCAGAAAACACACTATGGTTGCTTAACGGGAAAGGTGAGGTGGGGTGATACATAAAACAAGAGTTTCAAATTAGCTCAGATACCGTTCCATAAACCCAATATGTAATAGACAAGACCTACTCCTTGCTCAGAGAACTGGACTCAACACGCCCGATTCACCGCACAAGAATATATCTGACTAGTAATAATCTTAAAACCTATGTATTGATATCTCTCTGTTAGTGTGTCAAGTGGGTGTAAAGCGGCCTAAACACAGCCGTGAAAAGCAGCTAAACCCCATTATAAAAATAAATTACTTTTAAAAACCCATGAAACAAAGACAGGGAAAGAGAGAGAAATTCTTACACAATTCGTTCAGGAGCTGTGATGCAACCTGGATTGACCATATCTAGACCCACAGCTGGATGACACATAAGGGTGGACACTCTTGGGGCTGAGAGGTTTGGTGAGGTTGGGTGAGCAAACGCAGACCATTTAAAGTAATACTGCGTGCTACCCATCGCATGGGTCCCAAATCTCCAGGTTCAAGGGCATCTTCCTACATCGAAAACATGCATGAGAAACCCAGAAGATGGTACACCGTGTGATGGGGAAAGGTTTCTAAAACGCACCTCATTTCTCATCTCCTTGTGCTCGGGTTCGCCATTCCAGCCACTTTACTAGCAATCTCCCTACTTGGAGCATCAGCACCTTTAACCTCCTGTTCCGTACAGGTTGCAATTTGTCCTGAGGATGAACGGGAAGATGGGGAACCAATGAGAGACTAGCTCTTGGTGTTGGGACAGGCACAGGTCACTCTATTTTCCCATCAGGAAGAAGAATTAACCACAGGCTCAGCCTGCCCCCCAGAATCAGAACAGGGCCTGAAGCCATCCTGTGCTTTTGCGGCCGGCTCCCAAAAAAGCGACTTGTAAAATGGAGCTTCAGGGCACTGCAATTCACAAACCTGCAGAGTTATAAATGATAACTCTCGTCCACAAATATATTGAGGGAAGGCAAAGAAGAGGATTTGAAATCAAGGCAGAATTGCAGGAAACAGATTTCAGGAGGTAGATTCGAATCGCCTTTAAAGCACATGAAAAGCGGCAAAACGTTGACAATGATGCCCTTGGCCAAAAAGGGCGTATGCGTTTTTTCCTGAATATATTCAGGAAAAAACGCATACGCCCTTTTTGGCCAACCAAGCAACCTGGAAAGGCAAATCAGCGCTACAAAGAAGTCTCGCTTCCCATCGGTCAAAAGGGCCATGCTGAAAAAACTGTCAAGACCAGAAATGCAGGACAGGCCATGGAGAAATGGGAGCCTTGCTACACTGATGGGCGGGATGTAAATTGCCAACAGCCACTCTGGAGAAGTGTACGGTGTGTCCTGAAACATCTAAAAAACACAGCTTAGAGAGCATAGGGCACTTCCACGCATGGGGGGATAAAGTGGGAAAATTGAAAATCAGCAAGACACAAGCACCCCAAAGTTTAGGGCTGCTCTGTTGACAAGGACCTCCACTTCCTTCCACCTTAAATATCCCAGGAGAGCGAAAAATGGATAAAAAAGTTGTGGTCCTTATGTACAATGGAATATCACTCAGCCATGAAATCAATGTCATAAGGCTAGTAGCAGCATGATGAGTGGATTTAGGTAAGACGATTCTAAGTGAAATAAGTCACACAGAAAAGGACACTTCTCATAAGGTGTCACTTATAGAGGGAATGTAAAAACCGTTACACTTGAACTGACTTACAATACAGAACAGAGTCACACATGCAGAAAACACACTATGGTTGCTTAACGGGAAAGGTGAGGTGGGGTGATACATAAAACAAGAGTTTCAAATTAGCTCAGATACCGTTCCATAAACCCAATATGTAATAGACAAGACCTACTCCTTGCTCAGAGAACTGGACTCAACACGCCCGATTCACCGCACAAGAATATATCTGACTAGTAATAATCTTAAAACCTATGTATTGATATCTCTCTGTTAGTGTGTCAAGTGGGTGTAAAGCGGCATAAACACAGCCGTGCAAAGCAGCTAAACCCCATTATAAAAATAAATTACTTTTAAAAACCCATGAAACAAAGACAGGGAAAGAGAGAGAAATTCTTACACAATTCGTTCAGGAGCTGTGATGCAACCTGGATTGACCATATCTAGACCCACAGCTGGATGACACATAAGGGTGGACACTCTTGGGGCTGAGAGGTTTGGTGAGGTTGGGTGAGCAAACGCAGACCGTTTAAAGTAATACTGCGTGCTACCCATCGCATGGGTCCCAAATCTCCAGGTTCAAGGGCATCTTCCTACATCGAAAACATGCATGAGAAACCCAGAAGATGGTACACCGTGTGATGGGGAAAGGTTTCTAAAACGCACCTCATTTCTCATCTCCTTGTGCTCGGGTTCGCCATTCCAGCCACTTTACTAGCAATCTCCCTACTTGGAGCATCAGCACCTTTAACCTCCTGTTCCGTACAGGTTGCAATTTGTCCTGAGGATGAACGGGAAGATGGGGAACCAATGAGAGACTAGCTCTTGGTGTTGGGACAGGCACAGGTCACTCTATTTTCCCATCAGGAAGAAGAATTAACCACAGGCTCAGCCTGCCCCCCAGAACCAGAACAGGGCCTGAAGCCATCCGGCGCTTTTGCGGCCAGCTCCCAAAAAAGCGACTTGTAAAATGGAGCTTCAGGGCACTGCAATTCACAAACCTGCAGAGTTATAAATGATAACTCTCGTCCACAAATATATTGAGGGAAGGCAAAGAAGAGGATTTGAAATCAAGGCAGAATTGCAGGAAACAGATTTCAGGAGGTAGATTCGAATCGCCTTTAAAGCACATGAAAAGCGGCAAAACGTTGACAATGATGCCCTTGGCCAAAAAGGGCGTATGCGTTTTTTCCTGAATATATTCAGGAAAAAACGCATACGCCCTTTTTGGCCAACCAAGCAACCTGGAAAGGCAAATCAGCGCTACAAAGAAGTCTCGCTTCCCATCGGTCAAAAGGGCCATGCTGAAAAAAGTGTCAAAACCAGAAATGCAGGACAGGCCATGGAGAAATGGGAGCCTTGCTACACTGATGGGCGGGATGTAAATTGCCAACAGCCACTCTGGAGAAGTGTACGGTGTGTCCTGAAACATCTAAAAAACACAGCTTAGAGAGCATAGGGCACTTCCACGCATGGGGGGATAAAGTGGGAAAATTGAAAATCAGCAAGACACAAGCACCCCAAAGTTTAGGGCTGCTCTGTTGACAAGGACCTCCACTTCATTCCACCTTAAATATCCCAGGAAAGCGAAAAATGGATAAAAAAGTTGTGGTCCTTATGTACAATGGAATATCACTCAGCCATGAAATCAATGTCATAAGGCTAGTAGCAGCATGATGAGTGGATTTAGGTAAGACGATTCTAAGTGAAATAAGTCACACAGAAAAGGACACTTCTCATAAGGTGTCACTTATAGAGGGAATGTAAAAACCGTTACACTTGAACTGAATTACAAAACAGAACAGAGTCACACATGCAGAAAACACACTATGGCTGCTTAACGGGAAAGGTGAGGTGGGGTGATACATAAAACAAGAGTTTCAAATTAGCTCAGATACCGTTCCATAAACCCAATATGTAATAGACAAGACCTACTCCTTGCTCAGAGAACTCAACTCAACACTCCCGATTCACCGCACAAGAATATATCTGACTAGTAATAATCTTAAAACCTATGTATTGATATCTCTCTGTTAGTGTGTCAAGTGGGTGTAAAGCGGCCTAAACACAGCCGTGAAAAGCAGCTAAACCCCATTATAAAAATAAATTACTTTTAAAAACCCATGAAACAAAGACAGGGAAAGAGAGAGAAATTCTTACACAATTCGTTCAGGAGCTGTGATGCAACCTGGATTGACCATATCTAGACCCACAGCTGGATGAGACATAAGGGTGGACACTCTTGGGGCTGAGAGGTTTGGTGAGGTTGGGTGAGCAAACGCAGACCCTTTAAAGTAATACTGCATGCTACCCATCGCATGGGTCCCAAATCTCCAGGTTCAAGGGCATCTTCCTACATCGAAAACATGCATGAGAAACCCAGAAGATGGTACACCGTGTGATGGGGAAAGGTTTCTAAAACGCACCTCATTTCTCATCTCCTTGTGCTCGGGTTCGCCATTCCAGCCACTTTACTAGCAATCTCCCTACTTGGAGCATCAGCACCTTTAACCTCCTGTTCCGTACAGGTTGCAATTTGTCCTGAGGATGAACGGGGAGACGGGGAACCAATGAGAGACTAGCTCTTGGTGTTGGGACAGGCACAGGTCACTCTATTTTCCCATCAGGAAGAAGAATTAACCACAGGCTCAGCCTGCCCCCCGGAACCAGAACAGGGCCTGAAGCCATCCTGGGATTTTGCGGCCGGCTCCCAAAAAAGCGACTTGTAAAATGGAGCTTCAGGGCACTGCAATTCACAAACCTGCAGAGTTATAAATGATAACTCTCGTCCACAAATATATTGAGGGAAGGCAAAGAAGAGGATTTGAAATCAAGGCAGAATTGCAGGAAACAGATTTCAGGAGGTAGATTCGAATCGCCTTTAAAGCACATGAAAAGCGGCAAAACGTTGACAATGATGCCCTTGGCCAAAAAGGGCGTATGCGTTTTTTCCTGAATATATTCAGGAAAAAACGCATACGCCCTTTTTGGCCAACCAAGCAACCTGGAAAGGCAAATCAGCGCTACAAAGAAGTCTCGCTTCCCATCGGTCAAAAGGGCCATGCTGAAAAAAGTGTCAAAACCAGAAATGCAGGACAGGCCATGGAGAAATGGGAGCCTTGCTACACTGATGGGCGGGATGTAAATTGCCAACAGCCACTCTGGAGAAGTGTACGGTGTGTCCTGAAACATCTAAAAAACACAGCTTAGAGAGCATAGGGTACTTCCACGCATGGGGGGATAAAGTGGGAAAATTGAAAATCAGCAAGACACAAGCACCCCAAAGTTTAGGGCTGCTCTGTTGACAAGGACCTCCACTTCCTTCCACCTTAAATATCCCAGGAAAGCGAAAAATGGATAAAAAAGTTGTGGTCCTTATGTACAATGGAATATCACTCAGCCATGAAATCAATGTCATAAGGCTAGTAGCAGCATGATGAGTGGATTTAGGTAAGACGATTCTAAGTGAAATAAGTCACACAGAAAAGGACACTTCTCATAAGGTGTCACTTATAGAGGGAATGTAAAAACCGTTACACTTGAACTGACTTACAATACAGAACAGAGTCACACATGCAGAAAACACACTATGGCTGCTTAACGGGAAAGGTGAGGTGGGGTGATACATAAAACAAGAGTTTCAAATTAGCTCAGATACCGTTCCATAAACCCAATATGTAATAGACAAGACCTACTCCTTGCTCAGAGAACTGGACTCAACACGCCCGATTCACCGCACAAGAATATATCTGACTAGTAATAATCTTAAAACCTATGTATTGATATCTCTCTGTTAGTGTGTCAAGTGGGTGTAAAGCGGCCTAAACACAGCCGTGAAAAGCAGCTAAACCCCATTATAAAAATAAATTACTTTTAAAAACCCATGAAACAAAGACAGGGAAAGAGAGAGAAATTCTTACACAATTCGTTCAGGAGCTGTGATGCAACCTGGATTGACCATATCTAGACCCACAGCTGGATGACACATAAGGGTGGACACTCTTGGGGCTGAGAGGTTTGGTGAGGTTGGGTGAGCAAACGCAGACCATTTAAAGTAATACTGCGTGCTACCCATCGCATGGGTCCCAAATCTCCAGGTTCAAGGGCATCTTCCTACATCGAAAACATGCATGAGAAACCCAGAAGATGGTACACCGTGTGATGGGGAAAGGTTTCTAAAACGCACCTCATTTCTCATCTCCTTGTGCTCGGGTTCGCCATTCCAGCCACTTTACTAGCAATCTCCCTACTTGGAGCATCAGCACCTTTAACCTCCTGTTCCGTACAGGTTGCAATTTGTCCTGAGGATGAACGGGAAGATGGGGAACCAATGAGAGACTAGCTCTTGGTGTTGGGACAGGCACAGGTCACTCTATTTTCCCATCAGGAAGAAGAATTAACCACAGGCTCAGCCTGCCCCCCAGAATCAGAACAGGGCCTGAAGCCATCCTGTGCTTTTGCGGCCGGCTCCCAAAAAAGCGACTTGTAAAATGGAGCTTCAGGGCACTGCAATTCACAAACCTGCAGAGTTATAAATGATAACTCTCGTCCACAAATATATTGAGGGAAGGCAAAGAAGAGGATTTGAAATCAAGGCAGAATTGCAGGAAACAGATTTCAGGAGGTAGATTCGAATCGCCTTTAAAGCACATGAAAAGCGGCAAAACGTTGACAATGATGCCCTTGGCCAAAAAGGGCGTATGCGTTTTTTCCTGAATATATTCAGGAAAAAACGCATACGCCCTTTTTGGCCAACCAAGCAACCTGGAAAGGCAAATCAGCGCTACAAAGAAGTCTCGCTTCCCATCGGTCAAAAGGGCCATGCTGAAAAAACTGTCAAGACCAGAAATGCAGGACAGGCCATGGAGAAATGGGAGCCTTGCTACACTGATGGGCGGGATGTAAATTGCCAACAGCCACTCTGGAGAAGTGTACGGTGTGTCCTGAAACATCTAAAAAACACAGCTTAGAGAGCATAGGGCACTTCCACGCATGGGGGGATAAAGTGGGAAAATTGAAAATCAGCAAGACACAAGCACCCCAAAGTTTAGGGCTGCTCTGTTGACAAGGACCTCCACTTCCTTCCACCTTAAATATCCCAGGAGAGCGAAAAATGGATAAAAAAGTTGTGGTCCTTATGTACAATGGAATATCACTCAGCCATGAAATCAATGTCATAAGGCTAGTAGCAGCATGATGAGTGGATTTAGGTAAGACGATTCTAAGTGAAATAAGTCACACAGAAAAGGACACTTCTCATAAGGTGTCACTTATAGAGGGAATGTAAAAACCGTTACACTTGAACTGACTTACAATACAGAACAGAGTCACACATGCAGAAAACACACTATGGTTGCTTAACGGGAAAGGTGAGGTGGGGTGATACATAAAACAAGAGTTTCAAATTAGCTCAGATACCGTTCCATAAACCCAATATGTAATAGACAAGACCTACTCCTTGCTCAGAGAACTGGACTCAACACGCCCGATTCACCGCACAAGAATATATCTGACTAGTAATAATCTTAAAACCTATGTATTGATATCTCTCTGTTAGTGTGTCAAGTGGGTGTAAAGCGGCATAAACACAGCCGTGAAAAGCAGCTAAACCCCATTATAAAAATAAATTACTTTTAAAAACCCATGAAACAAAGACAGGGAAAGAGAGAGAAATTCTTACACAATTCGTTCAGGAGCTGTGATGCAACCTGGATTGACCATATCTAGACCCACAGCTGGATGACACATAAGGGTGGACACTCTTGGGGCTGAGAGGTTTGGTGAGGTTGGGTGAGCAAACGCAGACCGTTTAAAGTAATACTGCGTGCTACCCATCGCATGGGTCCCAAATCTCCAGGTTCAAGGGCATCTTCCTACATCGAAAACATGCATGAGAAACCCAGAAGATGGTACACCGTGTGATGGGGAAAGGTTTCTAAAACGCACCTCATTTCTCATCTCCTTGTGCTCGGGTTCGCCATTCCAGCCACTTTACTAGCAATCTCCCTACTTGGAGCATCAGCACCTTTAACCTCCTGTTCCGTACAGGTTGCAATTTGTCCTGAGGATGAACGGGAAGATGGGGAACCAATGAGAGACTAGCTCTTGGTGTTGGGACAGGCACAGGTCACTCTATTTTCCCATCAGGAAGAAGAATTAACCACAGGCTCAGCCTGCCCCCCAGAACCAGAACAGGGCCTGAAGCCATCCGGCGCTTTTGCGGCCAGCTCCCAAAAAAGCGACTTGTAAAATGGAGCTTCAGGGCACTGCAATTCACAAACCTGCAGAGTTATAAATGATAACTCTCGTCCACAAATATATTGAGGGAAGGCAAAGAAGAGGATTTGAAATCAAGGCAGAATTGCAGGAAACAGATTTCAGGAGGTAGATTCGAATCGCCTTTAAAGCACATGAAAAGCGGCAAAACGTTGACAATGATGCCCTTGGCCAAAAAGGGCGTATGCGTTTTTTCCTGAATATATTCAGGAAAAAACGCATACGCCCTTTTTGGCCAACCAAGCAACCTGGAAAGGCAAATCAGCGCTACAAAGAAGTCTCGCTTCCCATCGGTCAAAAGGGCCATGCTGAAAAAAGTGTCAAAACCAGAAATGCAGGACAGGCCATGGAGAAATGGGAGCCTTGCTACACTGATGGGCGGGATGTAAATTGCCAACAGCCACTCTGGAGAAGTGTACGGTGTGTCCTGAAACATCTAAAAAACACAGCTTAGAGAGCATAGGGCACTTCCACGCATGGGGGGATAAAGTGGGAAAATTGAAAATCAGCAAGACACAAGCACCCCAAAGTTTAGGGCTGCTCTGTTGACAAGGACCTCCACTTCATTCCACCTTAAATATCCCAGGAAAGCGAAAAATGGATAAAAAAGTTGTGGTCCTTATGTACAATGGAATATCACTCAGCCATGAAATCAATGTCATAAGGCTAGTAGCAGCATGATGAATGGATTTAGGTAAGACGATTCTAAGTGAAATAAGTCACACAGAAAAGGACACTTCTCATAAGGTGTCACTTATAGAGGGAATGTAAAAACCGTTACACTTGAACTGAATTACAAAACAGAACAGAGTCACACATGCAGAAAACACACTATGGCTGCTTAACGGGAAAGGTGAGGTGGGGTGATACATAAAACAAGAGTTTCAAATTAGCTCAGATACCGTTCCATAAACCCAATATGTAATAGACAAGACCTACTCCTTGCTCAGAGAACTCAACTCAACACTCCCGATTCACCGCACAAGAATATATCTGACTAGTAATAATCTTAAAACCTATGTATTGATATCTCTCTGTTAGTGTGTCAAGTGGGTGTAAAGCGGCCTAAACACAGCCGTGAAAAGCAGCTAAACCCCATTATAAAAATAAATTACTTTTAAAAACCCATGAAACAAAGACAGGGAAAGAGAGAGAAATTCTTACACAATTCGTTCAGGAGCTGTGATGCAACCTGGATTGACCATATCTAGACCCACAGCTGGATGAGACATAAGGGTGGACACTCTTGGGGCTGAGAGGTTTGGTGAGGTTGGGTGAGCAAACGCAGACCCTTTAAAGTAATACTGCATGCTACCCATCGCATGGGTCCCAAATCTCCAGGTTCAAGGGCATCTTCCTACATCGAAAACATGCATGAGAAACCCAGAAGATGGTACACCGTGTGATGGGGAAAGGTTTCTAAAACGCACCTCATTTCTCATCTCCTTGTGCTCGGGTTCGCCATTCCAGCCACTTTACTAGCAATCTCCCTACTTGGAGCATCAGCACCTTTAACCTCCTGTTCCGTACAGGTTGCAATTTGTCCTGAGGATGAACGGGGAGACGGGGAACCAATGAGAGACTAGCTCTTGGTGTTGGGACAGGCACAGGTCACTCTATTTTCCCATCAGGAAGAAGAATTAACCACAGGCTCAGCCTGCCCCCCGGAACCAGAACAGGGCCTGAAGCCATCCTGGGATTTTGCGGCCGGCTCCCAAAAAAGCGACTTGTAAAATGGAGCTTCAGGGCACTGCAATTCACAAACCTGCAGAGTTATAAATGATAACTCTCGTCCACAAATATATTGAGGGAAGGCAAAGAAGAGGATTTGAAATCAAGGCAGAATTGCAGGAAACAGATTTCAGGAGGTAGATTCGAATCGCCTTTAAAGCACATGAAAAGCGGCAAAACGTTGACAATGATGCCCTTGGCCAAAAAGGGTGTATGCGTTTTTTCCTGAATATATTCAGGAAAAAACGCATACGCCCTTTTTGGCCAACCAAGCAACCTGGAAAGGCAAATCAGCGCTACAAAGAAGTCTCGCTTCCCATCGGTCAAAAGGGCCATGCTGAAAAAAGTGTCAAAACCAGAAATGCAGGACAGGCCATGGAGAAATGGGAGCCTTGCTACACTGATGGGCGGGATGTAAATTGCCAACAGCCACTCTGGAGAAGTGTACGGTGTGTCCTGAAACATCTAAAAAACACAGCTTAGAGAGCATAGGGTACTTCCACGCATGGGGGGATAAAGTGGGAAAATTGAAAATCAGCAAGACACAAGCACCCCAAAGTTTAGGGCTGCTCTGTTGACAAGGACCTCCACTTCCTTCCACCTTAAATATCCCAGGAAAGCGAAAAATGGATAAAAAAGTTGTGGTCCTTATGTACAATGGAATATCACTCAGCCATGAAATCAATGTCATAAGGCTAGTAGCAGCATGATGAGTGGATTTAGGTAAGACGATTCTAAGTGAAATAAGTCACACAGAAAAGGACACTTCTCATAAGGTGTCACTTATAGAGGGAATGTAAAAACCGTTACACTTGAACTGACTTACAATACAGAACAGAGTCACACATGCAGAAAACACACTATGGCTGCTTAACGGGAAAGGTGAGGTGGGGTGATACATAAAACAAGAGTTTCAAATTAGCTCAGATACCGTTCCATAAACCCAATATGTAATAGACAAGACCTACTCCTTGCTCAGAGAACTGGACTCAACACGCCCGATTCACCGCACAAGAATATATCTGACTAGTAATAATCTTAAAACCTATGTATTGATATCTCTCTGTTAGTGTGTCAAGTGGGTGTAAAGCGGCCTAAACACAGCCGTGAAAAGCAGCTAAACCCCATTATAAAAATAAATTACTTTTAAAAACCCATGAAACAAAGACAGGGAAAGAGAGAGAAATTCTTACACAATTCGTTCAGGAGCTGTGATGCAACCTGGATTGACCATATCTAGACCCACAGCTGGATGACACATAAGGGTGGACACTCTTGGGGCTGAGAGGTTTGGTGAGGTTGGGTGAGCAAACGCAGACCATTTAAAGTAATACTGCGTGCTACCCATCGCATGGGTCCCAAATCTCCAGGTTCAAGGGCATCTTCCTACATCGAAAACATGCATGAGAAACCCAGAAGATGGTACACCGTGTGATGGGGAAAGGTTTCTAAAACGCACCTCATTTCTCATCTCCTTGTGCTCGGGTTCGCCATTCCAGCCACTTTACTAGCAATCTCCCTACTTGGAGCATCAGCACCTTTAACCTCCTGTTCCGTACAGGTTGCAATTTGTCCTGAGGATGAACGGGAAGATGGGGAACCAATGAGAGACTAGCTCTTGGTGTTGGGACAGGCACAGGTCACTCTATTTTCCCATCAGGAAGAAGAATTAACCACAGGCTCAGCCTGCCCCCCAGAACCAGAACAGGGCCTGAAGCCATCCTGTGCTTTTGCGGCCGGCTCCCAAAAAAGCGACTTGTAAAATGGAGCTTCAGGGCACTGCAATTCACAAACCTGCAGAGTTATAAATGATAACTCTCGTCCACAAATATATTGAGGGAAGGCAAAGAAGAGGATTTGAAATCAAGGCAGAATTGCAGGAAACAGATTTCAGGAGGTAGATTCGAATCGCCTTTAAAGCACATGAAAAGCGGCAAAACGTTGACAATGATGCCCTTGGCCAAAAAGGGCGTATGCGTTTTTTCCTGAATATATTCAGGAAAAAACGCATACGCCCTTTTTGGCCAACCAAGCAACCTGGAAAGGCAAATCAGCGCTACAAAGAAGTCTCGCTTCCCATCGGTCAAAAGGGCCATGCTGAAAAAACTGTCAAGACCAGAAATGCAGGACAGGCCATGGAGAAATGGGAGCCTTGCTACACTGATGGGCGGGATGTAAATTGCCAACAGCCACTCTGGAGAAGTGTACGGTGTGTCCTGAAACATCTAAAAAACACAGCTTAGAGAGCATAGGGCACTTCCACGCATGGGGGGATAAAGTGGGAAAATTGAAAATCAGCAAGACACAAGCACCCCAAAGTTTAGGGCTGCTCTGTTGACAAGGACCTCCACTTCCTTCCACCTTAAATATCCCAGGAGAGCGAAAAATGGATAAAAAAGTTGTGGTCCTTATGTACAATGGAATATCACTCAGCCATGAAATCAATGTCATAAGGCTAGTAGCAGCATGATGAGTGGATTTAGGTAAGACGATTCTAAGTGAAATAAGTCACACAGAAAAGGACACTTCTCATAAGGTGTCACTTATAGAGGGAATGTAAAAACCGTTACACTTGAACTGAATTACAAAACAGAACAGAGTCACACATGCAGAAAACACACTATGGCTGCTTAACGGGAAAGGTGAGGTGGGGTGATACATAAAACAAGAGTTTCAAATTAGCTCAGATACCGTTCCATAAACCCAATATGTAATAGACAAGACCTACTCCTTGCTCAGAGAACTGGACTCAACACGCCCGATTCACCGCACAAGAATATATCTGACTAGTAATAATCTTAAAACCTATGTATTGATATCTCTCTGTTAGTGTGTCAAGTGGGTGTAAAGCGGCCTAAACACAGCCGTGAAAAGCAGCTAAACCCCATTATAAAAATAAATTACTTTTAAAAACCCATGAAACAAAGACAGGGAAAGAGAGAGAAATTCTTACACAATTCGTTCAGGGGCTGTGATGCAACCTGGATTGACGATATCTAGACCCACAGCTGGATGAGACATAAGGGTGGACACTCTTGGGGCTGAGAGGTTTGGTGAGGTTGGGTGAGCAAACGCAGACCCTTTAAAGTAATACTGCGTGCTACCCATCGCATGGGTCCCAAATCTCCAGGTTCAAGGGCATCTTCCTACATCGAAACCATGCATGAGAAACCCAGAAGATGGTACACCGTGTGATGGGGAAAGGTTTCTAAAACGCACCTCATTTCTCATCTCCTTGTGCTCGGGTTCGCCATTCCAGCCACTTTACTAGCAATCTCCCTACTTGGAGCATCAGCACCTTTAACCTCCTGTTCCGTACAGGTTGCAATTTGTCCTGAGGATGAACGGGAAGACGGGGAACCAATGAGAGACTAGCTCTTGGTGTTGGGACAGGCACAGGTCACTCTATTTTCCCATCAGGAAGAAGAATTAACCACAGGCTCAGCCTGCCCCCCGGAACCAGAACAGGGCCTGAAGCCATCCTGCGCTTTTGCGGCCGGCTCCCAAAAAAGCGACTTGTAAAATGGAGCTTCAGGGCACTGCAATTCACAAACCTGCAGAGTTATAAATGATAACTCTCGTCCACAAATATATTGAGGGAAGGCAAAGAAGAGGATTTGAAATCAAGGCAGAATTGCAGGAAACAGATTTCAGGAGGTAGATTCGAATCGCCTTTAAAGCACATGAAAAGCGGCAAAACGTTGACAATGATGCCCTTGGCCAAAAAGGGCGTATGCGTTTTTTCCTGAATATATTCAGGAAAAAACGCATACGCCCTTTTTGGCCAACCAAGCAACCTGGAAAGGCAAATCAGCGCTACAAAGAAGTCTCGCTTCCCATCGGTCAAAAGGGCCATGCTGAAAAAAGTGTCAAGACCAGAAATGCAGGACAGGCCATGGAGAAATGGGAGCCTTGCTACACTGATGGGCGGGATGTAAATTGCCAACAGCCACTCTGGAGAAGTGTACGGTGTGTCCTGAAACATCTAAAAAACACAGCTTAGAGAGCATAGGGCACTTCCACGCATGGGGGGATAAAGTGGGAACATTGAAAATCAGCAAGACACAAGCACCCCAAAGTTTAGGGCTGCTCTGTTGACAAGGACCTCCACTTCATTCCACCTTAAATATCCCAGGAGAGCGAAAAATGGATAAAAAAGTTGTGGTCCTTATGTACAATGGAATATCACTCAGCCATGAAATCAATGTCATAAGGCTAGTAGCAGCATGATGAGTGGATTTAGGTAAGACGATTCTAAGTGAAATAAGTCACACAGAAAAGGACACTTCTCATAAGGTGTCACTTATAGAGGGAATGTAAAAACCGTTACACTTGAACTGAATTACAAAACAGAACAGAGTCACACATGCAGAAAACACACTATGGCTGCTTAACGGGAAAGGTGAGGTGGGGTGATACATAAAACAAGAGTTTCAAATTAGCTCAGATACCGTTCCATAAACCCAATATGGAATAGACAAGACCTACTCCTTGCTCAGAGAACTGGACTCAACACGCCCGATTCACCGCACAAGAATATATCTGACTAGTAATAATCTTAAAACCTATGTATTGATATCTCTCTGTTAGTGTGTCAAGTGGGTGTAAAGCGGCCTAAACACAGCCGTGAAAAGCAGCTAAACCCCATTATAAAAATAAATTACTTTTAAAAACCCATGAAACAAAGACAGGGAAAGAGAGAGAAATTCTTACACAATTCGTTCAGGGGCTGTGATGCAACCTGGATTGACCATATCTAGACCCACAGCTGGATGAGACATAAGGGTGGACACTCTTGGGGCTGAGAGGTTTGGTGAGGTTGGGTGAGCAAACGCAGACCCTTTAAAGTAATACTGCATGCTACCCATCGCATGGGTCCCAAATCTCCAGGTTCAAGGGCATCTTCCTACATCGAAAACATGCATGAGAAACCCAGAAGATGGTACACCGTGTGATGGGGAAAGGTTTCTAAAACGCACCTCATTTCTCATCTCCTTGTGCTCGGGTTCGCCATTCCAGCCACTTTACTAGCAATCTCCCTACTTGGAGCATCAGCACCTTTAACCTCCTGTTCCGTACAGGTTGCAATTTGTCCTGAGGATGAACAGGAAGACGGGGAACCAATGAGAGACTAGCTCTTGGTGTTGGGACAGGCACAGGTCACTCTATTTTCCCATCAGGAAGAAGAATTAACCACAGGCTCAGCCTGCCCCCCTGAACCAGAACAGGGCTGAAGCCATCCTGCGCTTTTGCGGCCGGCTCCCAAAAAAGCGACTTGTAAAATGGAGCTTCAGGGCACTGCAATTCACAAACCTGCAGAGTTATAAATGATAACTCTCGTCCACAAATATATTGAGGGAAGGCAAAGAAGAGGATTTGAAATCAAGGCAGAATTGCAGGAAACAGATTTCAGGAGGTAGATTCGAATCGCCTTTAAAGCACATGAAAAGCGGCAAAACGTTGACAATGATGCCCTTGGCCAAAAAGGGCGTATGCGTTTTTTCCTGAATATATTCAGGAAAAAACGAATACGCCCTTTTTGGCCAACCAAGCAACCTGGAAAGGCAAATCAGCGCTACAAAGAAGTCTCGCTTCCCATCGGTCAAAAGGGCCATGCTGAAAAAACTGTCAAAACCAGAAATGCAGGACAGGCCATGGAGAAATGGGAGCCTTGCTACACTGATGGGCAGGATGTAAATTGCCAAAAGCCACTCTGGAGAAGTGTACGGTGTGTCCTGAAACATCTAAAAAACACAGCTTAGAGAGCATAGAGTACTTCCACGCATGGGGGGATAAAGTGGGAAAATTGAAAATCAGCAAGACACAAGCACCCCAAAGTTTAGGGCTGCTCTGTTGACAAGGACCTCCACTTCCTTCCACCTTAAATATCCCAGGAAAGCGAAAAATGGATAAAAAAGTTGTGGTCCTTATGTACAATGGAATATCACTCAGCCATGAAATCAATGTCATAAGGCTAGTAGCAGCATGATGAGTGGATTTAGGTAAGACGATTCTAAGTGAAATAAGTCACACAGAAAAGGACACTTCTCATAAGGTGTCACTTATAGAGGGAATGTAAAAACCGTTACACTTGAACTGACTTACAATACAGAACAGAGTCACACATGCAGAAAACACACTATGGTTGCTTAACGGGAAAGGTGAGGTGGGGTGATACATAAAACAAGAGTTTCATATTAGCTCAGATACCGTTCCATAAACCCAATATGTAATAGACAAGACCTACTCCTTGCTCAGAGAACTGGACTCAACACGCCCGATTCACCGCACAAGAATATATCTGACTAGTAATAATCTTAAAACCTATGTATTGATATCTCTCTGTTAGTGTGTCAAGTGGGTGTAAAGCGGCATAAACACAGCCGGAAAAGCAGCTAAACCCCATTATAAAAATAAATTACTTTTAAAAACCCATGAAACAAAGACAGGGAAAGAGAGAGAAATTCTTACACAATTCGTTCAGGAGCTGTGATGCAACCTGGATTGACCATATCTAGACCCACAGCTGGATGACACATAAGGGTGGACACTCTTGGGGCTGAGAGGTTTGGTGAGGTTGGGTGAGCAAACGCAGACCGTTTAAAGTAATACTGCGTGCTACCCATCGCATGGGTCCCAAATCTCCAGGTTCAAGGGCATCTTCCTACATCGAAAACATGCATGAGAAACCCAGAAGATGGTACACCGTGTGATGGGGAAAGGTTTCTAAAACGCACCTCATTTCTCATCTCCTTGTGCTCGGGTTCGCCATTCCAGCCACTTTACTAGCAATCTCCCTACTTGGAGCATCAGCACCTTTAACCTCCTGTTCCGTAAAGGTTGCAATTTGTCCTGAGGATGAACGGGAAGACGGGGAACCAATGAGAGACTAGCTCTTGGTGTTGGGACAGGCACAGTCCACTCTATTTTCCCATCAGGAAGAAGAATTAACCACAGGCTCAGCCTGCCCCCCTGAACCAGAACAGGGCCTGAAGCCATCCTGCGCTTTTGCGGCCAGCTCCCAAAAAACCGACTTGTAAAATGGAGCTTCAGGGCACTGCAATTCAGAAACATGCAGAGTTATAAATGATAACTCTCGTCCACAAATATATTGAGGGAAGGCAAAGAAGAGGATTTGAAATCAAGGCAGAATTGCAGGAAACAGATTTCAGGAGGTAGATTCGAATCGCCTTTAAAGCACATGAAAAGCGGCAAAACGTTGACAATGATGCCCTTGGCCAAAAAGGGCGTATGCGTTTTTTCCTGAATATATTCAGGAAAAAACGCATACGCCCTTTTTGGCCAACCAAGCAACCTGGAAAGGCAAATCAGCGCTACAAAGAAGTCTCGCTTCCCATCGGTCAAAAGGGCCATGCTGAAAAAACTGTCAAAACCAGAAATGCAGGACAGGCCATGGAGAAATGGGAGCCTTGCTACACTGATGGGCGGGATGTAAATTGCCAACAGCCACTCTGGAGAAGTGTACGGTGTGTCCTGAAACATCTAAAAAACACAGCTTAGAGAGCATAGGGCACTTCCACGCATGGGGGGATAAAGTGGGAAAATTGAAAATCAGCAAGACACAAGCACCCCAAAGTTTAGGGCTGCTCTGTTGACAAGGACCTCCACTTCCTTCCACCTTAAATATCCCAGGAAAGCGAAAAATGGATAAAAAAGTTGTGGTCCTTATGTACAATGGAATATCACTCAGCCATGAAATCAATGTCATAAGGCTAGTAGCAGCATGATGAGTGGATTTAGGTAAGACGATTCTAAGTGAAATAAGTCACACAGAAAAGGACACTTCTCATAAGGTGTCACTTATAGAGGGAATGTAAAAACCGTTACACTTGAACTGACTTACAATACAGAACAGAGTCACACATGCAGAAAACACACTATGGTTGCTTAACGGGAAAGGTGAGGTGGGGTGATACATAAAACAAGAGTTTCAAATTAGCTCAGATACCGTTCCATAAACCCAATATGTAATAGACAAGACCTACTCCTTGCTCAGAGAACTGGACTCAACACGCCCGATTCACCGCACAAGAATATATCTGACTAGTAATAATCTTAAAACCTATGTATTGATATCTCTCTGTTAGTGTGTCAAGTGGGTGTAAAGCGGCATAAACACAGCCGTGAAAAGCAGCTAAACCCCATTATAAAAATAAATTACTTTTAAAAACCCATGAAACAAAGACAGGGAAAGAGAGAGAAATTCTTACACAATTCGTTCAGGAGCTGTGATGCAACCTGGATTGACCATATCTAGACCCACAGCTGGATGACACATAAGGGTGGACACTCTTGGGGCTGAGAGGTTTGGTGAGGTTGGGTGAGCAAACGCAGACCGTTTAAAGTAATACTGCGTGCTACCCATCGCATGGGTCCCAAATCTCCAGGTTCAAGGGCATCTTCCTACATCGAAAACATGCATGAGAAACCCAGAAGATGGTACACCGTGTGATGGGGAAAGGTTTCTAAAACGCACCTCATTTCTCATCTCCTTGTGCTCGGGTTCGCCATTCCAGCCACTTTACTAGCAATCTCCCTACTTGGAGCATCAGCACCTTTAACCTCCTGTTCCGTACAGGTTGCAATTTGTCCTGAGGATGAACGGGAAGATGGGGAACCAATGAGAGACTAGCTCTTGGTGTTGGGACAGGCACAGGTCACTCTATTTTCCCATCAGGAAGAAGAATTAACCACAGGCTCAGCCTGCCCCCCAGAACCAGAACAGGGCCTGAAGCCATCCGGCGCTTTTGCGGCCGGCTCCCAAAAAAGCGACTTGTAAAATGGAGCTTCAGGGCACTGCAATTCACAAACCTGCAGAGTTATAAATGATAACTCTCGTCCACAAATATATTGAGGGAAGGCAAAGAAGAGGATTTGAAATCAAGGCAGAATTGCAGGAAACAGATTTCAGGAGGTAGATTCGAATCGCCTTTAAAGCACATGAAAAGCGGCAAAACGTTGACAATGATGCCCTTGGCCAAAAAGGGCGTATGCGTTTTTTCCTGAATATATTCAGGAAAAAACGCATACGCCCTTTTTGGCCAACCAAGCAACCTGGAAAGGCAAATCAGCGCTACAAAGAAGTCTCGCTTCCCATCGGTCAAAAGGGCCATGCTGAAAAAAGTGTCAAAACCAGAAATGCAGGACAGGCCATGGAGAAATGGGAGCCTTGCTACACTGATGGGCGGGATGTAAATTGCCAACAGCCACTCTGGAGAAGTGTACGGTGTGTCCTGAAACATCTAAAAAACACAGCTTAGAGAGCATAGGGCACTTCCACTCATGGGGGGATAAAGTGGGAAAATTGAAAATCAGCAAGACACAAGCACCCCAAAGTTTAGGGCTGCTCTGTTGACAAGGACCTCCACTTCATTCCACCTTAAATATCCCAGGAAAGCGAAAAATGGATAAAAAAGTTGTGGTCCTTATGTACAATGGAATATCACTCAGCCATGAAATCAATGTCATAAGGCTAGTAGCAGCATGATGAGTGGATTTAGGTAAGACGATTCTAAGTGAAATAAGTCACACAGAAAAGGACACTTCTCATAAGGTGTCACTTATAGAGGGAATGTAAAAACCGTTACACTTGAACTGAATTACAAAACAGAACAGAGTCACACATGCAGAAAACACACTATGGCTGCTTAACGGGAAAGGTGAGGTGGGGTGATACATAAAACAAGAGTTTCAAATTAGCTCAGATACCGTTCCATAAACCCAATATGTAATAGACAAGACCTACTCCTTGCTCAGAGAACTGGACTCAACACGCCCGATTCACCGCACAAGAATATATCTGACTAGTAATAATCTTAAAACCTATGTATTGATATCTCTCTGTTAGTGTGTCAAGTGGGTGTAAAGCGGCCTAAACACAGCCGTGAAAAGCAGCTAAACCCCATTATAAAAATAAATTACTTTTAAAAACCCATGAAACAAAGACAGGGAAAGAGAGAGAAATTCTTACACAATTCGTTCAGGGGCTGTGATGCAACCTGGATTGACCATATCTAGACCCACAGCTGGATGAGACATAAGGGTGGACACTCTTGGGGCTGAGAGGTTTGGTGAGGTTGGGTGAGCAAACGCAGACCCTTTAAAGTAATACTGCGTGCTACCCATCGCATGGGTCCCAAATCTCCAGGTTCAAGGGCATCTTCCTACATCGAAAACATGCATGAGAAACCCAGAAGATGGTACACCGTGTGATGGGGAAAGGTTTCTAAAACGCACCTCATTTCTCATCTCCTTGTGCTCGGGTTCGCCATTCCAGCCACTTTACTAGCAATCTCCCTACTTGGAGCATCAGCACCTTTAACCTCCTGTTCCGTACAGGTTGCAATTTGTCCTGAGGATGAACGGGAAGACGGGGAACCAATGAGAGACTAGCTCTTGGTGTTGGGACAGGCACAGGTCACTCTATTTTCCCATCAGGAAGAAGAATTAACCACAGGCTCAGCCTGCCCCCCTGAACCAGAACAGGGCTGAAGCCATCCTGCGCTTTTGCGGCCGGCTCCCAAAAAAGCGACTTGTAAAATGGAGCTTCAGGGCACTGCAATTCACAAACCTGCAGAGTTATAAATGATAACTCTCGTCCACAAATATATTGAGGGAAGGCAAAGAAGAGGATTTGAAATCAAGGCAGAATTGCAGGAAACAGATTTCAGGAGGTAGATTCGAATCGCCTTTAAAGCACATGAAAAGCGGCAAAACGTTGACAATGATGCCCTTGGCCAAAAAGGGCGTATGCGTTTTTTCCTGAATATATTCAGGAAAAAACGCATACGCCCTTTTTGGCCAACCAAGCAACCTGGAAAGGCAAATCAGCGCTACAAAGAAGTCTTGCTTCCCATCGGTCAAAAGGGCCATGCTGAAAAAAGTGTCAAAACCAGAAATGCAGGACAGGCCATGGAGAAATGGGAGCCTTGCTACACTGATGGGCGGGATGTAAATTGCCAACAGCCACTCTGGAGAAGTGTACGGTGTGTCCTGAAACATCTAAAAAACACAGCTTAGAGAGCATAGAGTACTTCCACGCATGGGGGGATAAAGTGGGAAAATTGAAAATCAGCAAGACACAAGCACCCCAAAGTTTAGGGCTGCTCTGTTGACAAGGACCTCCACTTCCTTCCACCTTAAATATCCCAGGAAAGCGAAAAATGGATAAAAAAGTTGTGGTCCTTATGTACAATGGAATATCACTCAGCCATGAAATCAATGTCATAAGGCTAGTAGCAGCATGATGAGTGGATTTAGGTAAGACGATTCTAAGTGAAATAAGTCACACAGAAAAGGACACTTCTCATAAGGTGTCACTTATAGAGGGAATGTAAAAACCGTTACACTTGAACTGACTTACAATACAGAACAGAGTCACACATGCAGAAAACACACTATGGTTGCTTAACGGGAAAGGTGAGGTGGGGTGATACATAAAACAAGAGTTTCAAATTAGCTCAGATACCGTTCCATAAACCCAATATGTAATAGACAAGACCTACTCCTTGCTCAGAGAACTGGACTCAACACGCCCGATTCACCGCACAAGAATATATCTGACTAGTAATAATCTTAAAACCTATGTATTGATATCTCTCTGTTAGTGTGTCAAGTGGGTGTAAAGCGGCATAAACACAGCCGTGAAAAGCAGCTAAACCCCATTATAAAAATAAATTACTTTTAAAAACCCATGAAACAAAGACAGGGAAAGAGAGAGAAATTCTTACACAATTCGTTCAGGAGCTGTGATGCAACCTGGATTGACCATATCTAGACCCACAGCTGGATGACACATAAGGGTGGACACTCTTGGGGCTGAGAGGTTTGGTGAGGTTGGGTGAGCAAACGCAGACCGTTTAAAGTAATACTGCGTGCTACCCATCGCATGGGTCCCAAATCTCCAGGTTCAAGGGCATCTTCCTACATCGAAAACATGCATGAGAAACCCAGAAGATGGTACACCGTGTGATGGGGAAAGGTTTCTAAAACGCACCTCATTTCTCATCTCCTTGTGCTCGGGTTCGCCATTCCAGCCACTTTACTAGCAATCTCCCTACTTGGAGCATCAGCACCTTTAACCTCCTGTTCCGTACAGGTTGCAATTTGTCCTGAGGATGAACGGGAAGATGGGGAACCAATGAGAGACTAGCTCTTGGTGTTGGGACAGGCACAGGTCACTCTATTTTCCCATCAGGAAGAAGAATTAACCACAGGCTCAGCCTGCCCCCCAGAACAAGAACAGGGCCTGAAGCCATCCGGCGCTTTTGCGGCCAGCTCCCAAAAAAGCGACTTGTAAAATGGAGCTTCAGGGCACTGCAATTCACAAACCTGCAGAGTTATAAATGATAACTCTCGTCCACAAATATATTGAGGGAAGGCAAAGAAGAGGATTTGAAATCAAGGCAGAATTGCAGGAAACAGATTTCAGGAGGTAGATTCGAATCGCCTTTAAAGCACATGAAAAGCGGCAAAACGTTGACAATGATGCCCTTGGCCAAAAAGGGCGTATGCGTTTTTTCCTGAATATATTCAGGAAAAAACGCATACGCCCTTTTTGGCCAACCAAGCAACCTGGAAAGGCAAATCAGCGCTACAAAGAAGTCTCGCTTCCCATCGGTCAAAAGGGCCATGCTGAAAAAAGTGTCAAAACCAGAAATGCAGGACAGGCCATGGAGAAATGGGAGCCTTGCTACACTGATGGGCGGGATGTAAATTGCCAACAGCCACTCTGGAGAAGTGTACGGTGTGTCCTGAAACATCTAAAAAACACAGCTTAGAGAGCATAGGGCACTTCCACGCATGGGGGGATAAAGTGGGAAAATTGAAAATCAGCAAGACACAAGCACCCCAAAGTTTAGGGCTGCTCTGTTGACAAGGACCTCCACTTCATTCCACCTTAAATATCCCAGGAAAGCGAAAAATGGATAAAAAAGTTGTGGTCCTTATGTACAATGGAATATCACTCAGCCATGAAATCAATGTCATAAGGCTAGTAGCAGCATGATGAGTGGATTTAGGTAAGACGATTCTAAGTGAAATAAGTCACACAGAAAAGGACACTTCTCATAAGGTGTCACTTATAGAGGGAATGTAAAAACCGTTACACTTGAACTGAATTACAAAACAGAACAGAGTCACACATGCAGAAAACACACTATGGCTGCTTAACGGGAAAGGTGAGGTGGGGTGATACATAAAACAAGAGTTTCAAATGAGCTCAGATACCGTTCCATAAACCCAATATGTAATAGACAAGACCTACTCCTTGCTCAGAGAACTCAACTCAACACTCCCGATTCACCGCACAAGAATATATCTGACTAGTAATAATCTTAAAACCTATGTATTGATATCTCTCTGTTAGTGTGTCAAGTGGGTGTAAAGCGGCATAAACACAGCCGTGAAAAGCAGCTAAACCCCATTATAAAAATAAATTACTTTTAAAAACCCATGAAACAAAGACAGGGAAAGAGAGAGAAATTCTTACACAATTCGTTCAGGAGCTGTGATGCAACCTGGATTGACCATATCTAGACCCACAGCTGGATGAGACATAAGGGTGGACACTCTTGGGGCTGAGAGGTTTGGTGAGGTTGGGTGAGTAAACGCAGACCCTTTAAAGTAATACTGCGTGCTACCCATCGCATGGGTCCCAAATCTCCAGGTTCAAGGGCATCTTCCTACATCGAAAACATGCATGAGAAACCCAGAAGATGGTACACCGTGTGATGGGGAAAGGTTTCTAAAACGCACCTCATTTCTCATCTCCTTGTGCTCGGGTTCGCCATTCCAGCCACTTTACTAGCAATCTCCCTACTTGGAGCATCAGCACCTTTAACCTCCTGTTCCGTACAGGTTGCAATTTGTCCTGAGGATGAACGGGGAGACGGGGAACCAATGAGAGACTAGCTCTTGGTGTTGGGACAGGCACAGGTCACTCTATTTTCCCATCAGGAAGAAGAATTAACCACAGGCTCAGCCTGCCCCCCGGAACCAGAACAGGGCCTGAAGCCATCCTGGGCTTTTGCGGCCGGCTCCCAAAAAAGCGACTTGTAAAATGGAGCTTCAGGGCACTGCAATTCACAAACCTGCAGAGTTATAAATGATAACTCTCGTCCACAAATATATTGAGGGAAGGCAAAGAAGAGGATTTGAAATCAAGGCAGAATTGCAGGAAACAGATTTCAGGAGGTAGATTCGAATCGCCTTTAAAGCACATGAAAAGCGGCAAAACGTTGACAATGATGCCCTTGGCCAAAAAGGGCGTATGCGTTTTTTCCTGAATATATTCAGGAAAAAACGCATACGCCCTTTTTGGCCAACCAAGCAACCTGGAAAGGCAAATCAGCGCTACAAAGAAGTCTCGCTTCCCATCGGTCAAAAGGGCCATGCTGAAAAAAGTGTCAAAACCAGAAATGCAGGACAGGCCATGGAGAAATGGGAGCCTTGCTACACTGATGGGCGGGATGTAAATTGCCAACAGCCACTCTGGAGAAGTGTACGGTGTGTCCTGAAACATCTAAAAAACACAGCTTAGAGAGCATAGGGTACTTCCACGCATGGGGGGATAAAGTGGGAAAATTGAAAATCAGCAAGACACAAGCACCCCAAAGTTTAGGGCTGCTCTGTTGACAAGGACCTCCACTTCCTTCCACCTTAAATATCCCAGGAAAGCGAAAAATGGATAAAAAAGTTGTGGTCCTTATGTACAATGGAATATCACTCAGCCATGAAATCAATGTCATAAGGCTAGTAGCAGCATGATGAGTGGATTTAGGTAAGACGATTCTAAGTGAAATAAGTCACACAGAAAAGGACACTTCTCATAAGGTGTCACTTATAGAGGGAATGTAAAAACCGTTACACTTGAACTGACTTACAATACAGAACAGAGTCACACATGCAGAAAACACACTATGGCTGCTTAACGGGAAAGGTGAGGTGGGGTGATACATAAAACAAGAGTTTCAAATTAGCTCAGATACCGTTCCATAAACCCAATATGTAATAGACAAGACCTACTCCTTGCTCAGAGAACTGGACTCAACACGCCCGATTCACCGCACAAGAATATATCTGACTAGTAATAATCTTAAAACCTATGTATTGATATCTCTCTGTTAGTGTGTCAAGTGGGTGTAAAGCGGCCTAAACACAGCCGTGAAAAGCAGCTAAACCCCATTATAAAAATAAATTACTTTTAAAAACCCATGAAACAAAGACAGGGAAAGAGAGAGAAATTCTTACACAATTCGTTCAGGAGCTGTGATGCAACCTGGATTGACCATATCTAGACCCACAGCTGGATGAGACATAAGGGTGGACACTCTTGGGGCTGAGAGGTTTGGTGAGGTTGGGTGAGCAAACGCAGACCCTTTAAAGTAATACTGCGTGCTACCCATCGCATGGGTCCCAAATCTCCAGGTTCAAGGGCATCTTCCTACATCGAAAACATGCATGAGAAACCCAGAAGATGGGACACCGTGTGATGGGGAAAGGTTTCTAAAACGCACCTCATTTCTCATCTCCTTGTGCTCGGGTTCGCCATTCCAGCCACTTTACTAGCAATCTCCCTACTTGGAGCATCAGCACCTTTAACCTCCTGTTCCGTACAGGTTGCAATTTGTCCTGAGGATGAACGGGGAGACGGGGAACCAATGAGAGACTAGCTCTTGGTGTTGGGACAGGCACAGGTCACTCTATTTTCCCATCAGGAAGAAGAATTAACCACAGGCTCAGCCTGCCCCCCGGAACCAGAACAGGGCCTGAAGCCATCCTGCGCTTTTGCGCCCGGCTCCCAAAAAAGCGACTTGTAAAATGGAGCTTCAGGGCACTGCAATTCACAAACCTGCAGAGTTATAAATGATAACTCTCGTCCACAAATATATTGAGGGAAGGCAAAGAAGAGGATTTGAAATCAAGGCAGAATTGCAGGAAACAGATTTCAGGAGGTAGATTCGAATCGCCTTTAAAGCACATGAAAAGCGGCAAAACGTTGACAATGATGCCCTTGGCCAAAAAGGGCGTATGCGTTTTTTCCTGAATATATTCAGGAAAAAACGCATACGCCCTTTTTGGCCAACCAAGCAACCTGGAAAGGCAAATCAGCGCTACAAAGAAGTCTCGCTTCCCATCGGTCAAAAGGGCCATGCTGAAAAAAGTGTCAAAACCAGAAATGCAGGACAGGCCATGGAGAAATGGGAGCCTTGCTACACTGATGGGCGGGATGTAAATTGCCAACAGCCACTCTGGAGAAGTGTACGGTGTGTCCTGAAACATCTAAAAAACACAGCTTAGAGAGCATAGGGTACTTCCACGCATGGGGGGATAAAGTGGGAAAATTGAAAATCAGCAAGACACAAGCACCCCAAAGTTTAGGGCTGCTCTGTTGACAAGGACCTCCACTTCCTTCCACCTTAAATATCCCAGGAAAGCGAAAAATGGATAAAAAAGTTGTGGTCCTTATGTACAATGGAATATCACTCAGCCATGAAATCAATGTCATAAGGCTAGTAGCAGCATGATGAGTGGATTTAGGTAAGACGATTCTAAGTGAAATAAGTCACACAGAAAAGGACACTTCTCATAAGGTGTCACTTATAGAGGGAATGTAAAAACCGTTACACTTGAACTGACTTACAATACAGAACAGAGTCACACATGCAGAAAACACACTATGGTTGCTTAACGGGAAAGGTGAGGTGGGGTGATACATAAAACAAGAGTTTCAAATTAGCTCAGATACCGTTCCATAAACCCAATATGTAATAGACAAGACCTACTCCTTGCTCAGAGAACTGGACTCAACACGCCCGATTCACCGCACAAGAATATATCTGACTAGTAATAATCTTAAAACCTATGTATTGATATCTCTCTGTTAGTGTGTCAAGTGGGTGTAAAGCGGCCTAAACACAGCCGTGAAAAGCAGCTAAACCCCATTATAAAAATAAATTACTTTTAAAAACCCATGAAACAAAGACAGGGAAAGAGAGAGAAATTCTTACACAATTCGTTCAGGAGCTGTGATGCAACCTGGATTGACCATATCTAGACCCACAGCTGGATGACACATAAGGGTGGACACTCTTGGGGCTGAGAGGTTTGGTGAGGTTGGGTGAGCAAACGCAGACCATTTAAAGTAATACTGCGTGCTACCCATCGCATGGGTCCCAAATCTCCAGGTTCAAGGGCATCTTCCTACATCGAAAACATGCATGAGAAACCCAGAAGATGGTACACCGTGTGATGGGGAAAGGTTTCTAAAACGCACCTCATTTCTCATCTCCTTGTGCTCGGGTTCGCCATTCCAGCCACTTTACTAGCAATCTCCCTACTTGGAGCATCAGCACCTTTAACCTCCTGTTCCGTACAGGTTGCAATTTGTCCTGAGGATGAACGGGAAGATGGGGAACCAATGAGAGACTAGCTCTTGGTGTTGGGACAGGCACAGGTCACTCTATTTTCCCATCAGGAAGAAGAATTAACCACAGGCTCAGCCTGCCCCCCAGAATCAGAACAGGGCCTGAAGCCATCCTGTGCTTTTGCGGCCGGCTCCCAAAAAAGCGACTTGTAAAATGGAGCTTCAGGGCACTGCAATTCACAAACCTGCAGAGTTATAAATGATAACTCTCGTCCACAAATATATTGAGGGAAGGCAAAGAAGAGGATTTGAAATCAAGGCAGAATTGCAGGAAACAGATTTCAGGAGGTAGATTCGAATCGCCTTTAAAGCACATGAAAAGCGGCAAAACGTTGACAATGATGCCCTTGGCCAAAAAGGGCGTATGCGTTTTTTCCTGAATATATTCAGGAAAAAACGCATACGCCCTTTTTGGCCAACCAAGCAACCTGGAAAGGCAAATCAGCGCTACAAAGAAGTCTCGCTTCCCATCGGTCAAAAGGGCCATGCTGAAAAAACTGTCAAGACCAGAAATGCAGGACAGGCCATGGAGAAATGGGAGCCTTGCTACACTGATGGGCGGGATGTAAATTGCCAACAGCCACTCTGGAGAAGTGTACGGTGTGTCCTGAAACATCTAAAAAACACAGCTTAGAGAGCATAGGGCACTTCCACGCATGGGGGGATAAAGTGGGAAAATTGAAAATCAGCAAGACACAAGCACCCCAAAGTTTAGGGCTGCTCTGTTGACAAGGACCTCCACTTCCTTCCACCTTAAATATCCCAGGAGAGCGAAAAATGGATAAAAAAGTTGTGGTCCTTATGTACAATGGAATATCACTCAGCCATGAAATCAATGTCATAAGGCTAGTAGCAGCATGATGAGTGGATTTAGGTAAGACGATTCTAAGTGAAATAAGTCACACAGAAAAGGACACTTCTCATAAGGTGTCACTTATAGAGGGAATGTAAAAACCGTTACACTTGAACTGACTTACAATACAGAACAGAGTCACACATGCAGAAAACACACTATGGTTGCTTAACGGGAAAGGTGAGGTGGGGTGATACATAAAACAAGAGTTTCAAATTAGCTCAGATACCGTTCCATAAACCCAATATGTAATAGACAAGACCTACTCCTTGCTCAGAGAACTGGACTCAACACGCCCGATTCACCGCACAAGAATATATCTGACTAGTAATAATCTTAAAACCTATGTATTGATATCTCTCTGTTAGTGTGTCAAGTGGGTGTAAAGCGGCATAAACACAGCCGTGCAAAGCAGCTAAACCCCATTATAAAAATAAATTACTTTTAAAAACCCATGAAACAAAGACAGGGAAAGAGAGAGAAATTCTTACACAATTCGTTCAGGAGCTGTGATGCAACCTGGATTGACCATATCTAGACCCACAGCTGGATGACACATAAGGGTGGACACTCTTGGGGCTGAGAGGTTTGGTGAGGTTGGGTGAGCAAACGCAGACCGTTTAAAGTAATACTGCGTGCTACCCATCGCATGGGTCCCAAATCTCCAGGTTCAAGGGCATCTTCCTACATCGAAAACATGCATGAGAAACCCAGAAGATGGTACACCGTGTGATGGGGAAAGGTTTCTAAAACGCACCTCATTTCTCATCTCCTTGTGCTCGGGTTCGCCATTCCAGCCACTTTACTAGCAATCTCCCTACTTGGAGCATCAGCACCTTTAACCTCCTGTTCCGTACAGGTTGCAATTTGTCCTGAGGATGAACGGGAAGATGGGGAACCAATGAGAGACTAGCTCTTGGTGTTGGGACAGGCACAGGTCACTCTATTTTCCCATCAGGAAGAAGAATTAACCACAGGCTCAGCCTGCCCCCCAGAACCAGAACAGGGCCTGAAGCCATCCGGCGCTTTTGCGGCCAGCTCCCAAAAAAGCGACTTGTAAAATGGAGCTTCAGGGCACTGCAATTCACAAACCTGCAGAGTTATAAATGATAACTCTCGTCCACAAATATATTGAGGGAAGGCAAAGAAGAGGATTTGAAATCAAGGCAGAATTGCAGGAAACAGATTTCAGGAGGTAGATTCGAATCGCCTTTAAAGCACATGAAAAGCGGCAAAACGTTGACAATGATGCCCTTGGCCAAAAAGGGCGTATGCGTTTTTTCCTGAATATATTCAGGAAAAAACGCATACGCCCTTTTTGGCCAACCAAGCAACCTGGAAAGGCAAATCAGCGCTACAAAGAAGTCTCGCTTCCCATCGGTCAAAAGGGCCATGCTGAAAAAAGTGTCAAAACCAGAAATGCAGGACAGGCCATGGAGAAATGGGAGCCTTGCTACACTGATGGGCGGGATGTAAATTGCCAACAGCCACTCTGGAGAAGTGTACGGTGTGTCCTGAAACATCTAAAAAACACAGCTTAGAGAGCATAGGGCACTTCCACGCATGGGGGGATAAAGTGGGAAAATTGAAAATCAGCAAGACACAAGCACCCCAAAGTTTAGGGCTGCTCTGTTGACAAGGACCTCCACTTCATTCCACCTTAAATATCCCAGGAAAGCGAAAAATGGATAAAAAAGTTGTGGTCCTTATGTACAATGGAATATCACTCAGCCATGAAATCAATGTCATAAGGCTAGTAGCAGCATGATGAGTGGATTTAGGTAAGACGATTCTAAGTGAAATAAGTCACACAGAAAAGGACACTTCTCATAAGGTGTCACTTATAGAGGGAATGTAAAAACCGTTACACTTGAACTGAATTACAAAACAGAACAGAGTCACACATGCAGAAAACACACTATGGCTGCTTAACGGGAAAGGTGAGGTGGGGTGATACATAAAACAAGAGTTTCAAATTAGCTCAGATACCGTTCCATAAACCCAATATGTAATAGACAAGACCTACTCCTTGCTCAGAGAACTCAACTCAACACTCCCGATTCACCGCACAAGAATATATCTGACTAGTAATAATCTTAAAACCTATGTATTGATATCTCTCTGTTAGTGTGTCAAGTGGGTGTAAAGCGGCCTAAACACAGCCGTGAAAAGCAGCTAAACCCCATTATAAAAATAAATTACTTTTAAAAACCCATGAAACAAAGACAGGGAAAGAGAGAGAAATTCTTACACAATTCGTTCAGGAGCTGTGATGCAACCTGGATTGACCATATCTAGACCCACAGCTGGATGAGACATAAGGGTGGACACTCTTGGGGCTGAGAGGTTTGGTGAGGTTGGGTGAGCAAACGCAGACCCTTTAAAGTAATACTGCATGCTACCCATCGCATGGGTCCCAAATCTCCAGGTTCAAGGGCATCTTCCTACATCGAAAACATGCATGAGAAACCCAGAAGATGGTACACCGTGTGATGGGGAAAGGTTTCTAAAACGCACCTCATTTCTCATCTCCTTGTGCTCGGGTTCGCCATTCCAGCCACTTTACTAGCAATCTCCCTACTTGGAGCATCAGCACCTTTAACCTCCTGTTCCGTACAGGTTGCAATTTGTCCTGAGGATGAACGGGGAGACGGGGAACCAATGAGAGACTAGCTCTTGGTGTTGGGACAGGCACAGGTCACTCTATTTTCCCATCAGGAAGAAGAATTAACCACAGGCTCAGCCTGCCCCCCGGAACCAGAACAGGGCCTGAAGCCATCCTGGGATTTTGCGGCCGGCTCCCAAAAAAGCGACTTGTAAAATGGAGCTTCAGGGCACTGCAATTCACAAACCTGCAGAGTTATAAATGATAACTCTCGTCCACAAATATATTGAGGGAAGGCAAAGAAGAGGATTTGAAATCAAGGCAGAATTGCAGGAAACAGATTTCAGGAGGTAGATTCGAATCGCCTTTAAAGCACATGAAAAGCGGCAAAACGTTGACAATGATGCCCTTGGCCAAAAAGGGCGTATGCGTTTTTTCCTGAATATATTCAGGAAAAAACGCATACGCCCTTTTTGGCCAACCAAGCAACCTGGAAAGGCAAATCAGCGCTACAAAGAAGTCTCGCTTCCCATCGGTCAAAAGGGCCATGCTGAAAAAAGTGTCAAAACCAGAAATGCAGGACAGGCCATGGAGAAATGGGAGCCTTGCTACACTGATGGGCGGGATGTAAATTGCCAACAGCCACTCTGGAGAAGTGTACGGTGTGTCCTGAAACATCTAAAAAACACAGCTTAGAGAGCATAGGGTACTTCCACGCATGGGGGGATAAAGTGGGAAAATTGAAAATCAGCAAGACACAAGCACCCCAAAGTTTAGGGCTGCTCTGTTGACAAGGACCTCCACTTCCTTCCACCTTAAATATCCCAGGAAAGCGAAAAATGGATAAAAAAGTTGTGGTCCTTATGTACAATGGAATATCACTCAGCCATGAAATCAATGTCATAAGGCTAGTAGCAGCATGATGAGTGGATTTAGGTAAGACGATTCTAAGTGAAATAAGTCACACAGAAAAGGACACTTCTCATAAGGTGTCACTTATAGAGGGAATGTAAAAACCGTTACACTTGAACTGACTTACAATACAGAACAGAGTCACACATGCAGAAAACACACTATGGCTGCTTAACGGGAAAGGTGAGGTGGGGTGATACATAAAACAAGAGTTTCAAATTAGCTCAGATACCGTTCCATAAACCCAATATGTAATAGACAAGACCTACTCCTTGCTCAGAGAACTGGACTCAACACGCCCGATTCACCGCACAAGAATATATCTGACTAGTAATAATCTTAAAACCTATGTATTGATATCTCTCTGTTAGTGTGTCAAGTGGGTGTAAAGCGGCCTAAACACAGCCGTGAAAAGCAGCTAAACCCCATTATAAAAATAAATTACTTTTAAAAACCCATGAAACAAAGACAGGGAAAGAGAGAGAAATTCTTACACAATTCGTTCAGGAGCTGTGATGCAACCTGGATTGACCATATCTAGACCCACAGCTGGATGACACATAAGGGTGGACACTCTTGGGGCTGAGAGGTTTGGTGAGGTTGGGTGAGCAAACGCAGACCATTTAAAGTAATACTGCGTGCTACCCATCGCATGGGTCCCAAATCTCCAGGTTCAAGGGCATCTTCCTACATCGAAAACATGCATGAGAAACCCAGAAGATGGTACACCGTGTGATGGGGAAAGGTTTCTAAAACGCACCTCATTTCTCATCTCCTTGTGCTCGGGTTCGCCATTCCAGCCACTTTACTAGCAATCTCCCTACTTGGAGCATCAGCACCTTTAACCTCCTGTTCCGTACAGGTTGCAATTTGTCCTGAGGATGAACGGGAAGATGGGGAACCAATGAGAGACTAGCTCTTGGTGTTGGGACAGGCACAGGTCACTCTATTTTCCCATCAGGAAGAAGAATTAACCACAGGCTCAGCCTGCCCCCCAGAATCAGAACAGGGCCTGAAGCCATCCTGTGCTTTTGCGGCCGGCTCCCAAAAAAGCGACTTGTAAAATGGAGCTTCAGGGCACTGCAATTCACAAACCTGCAGAGTTATAAATGATAACTCTCGTCCACAAATATATTGAGGGAAGGCAAAGAAGAGGATTTGAAATCAAGGCAGAATTGCAGGAAACAGATTTCAGGAGGTAGATTCGAATCGCCTTTAAAGCACATGAAAAGCGGCAAAACGTTGACAATGATGCCCTTGGCCAAAAAGGGCGTATGCGTTTTTTCCTGAATATATTCAGGAAAAAACGCATACGCCCTTTTTGGCCAACCAAGCAACCTGGAAAGGCAAATCAGCGCTACAAAGAAGTCTCGCTTCCCATCGGTCAAAAGGGCCATGCTGAAAAAACTGTCAAGACCAGAAATGCAGGACAGGCCATGGAGAAATGGGAGCCTTGCTACACTGATGGGCGGGATGTAAATTGCCAACAGCCACTCTGGAGAAGTGTACGGTGTGTCCTGAAACATCTAAAAAACACAGCTTAGAGAGCATAGGGCACTTCCACGCATGGGGGGATAAAGTGGGAAAATTGAAAATCAGCAAGACACAAGCACCCCAAAGTTTAGGGCTGCTCTGTTGACAAGGACCTCCACTTCCTTCCACCTTAAATATCCCAGGAGAGCGAAAAATGGATAAAAAAGTTGTGGTCCTTATGTACAATGGAATATCACTCAGCCATGAAATCAATGTCATAAGGCTAGTAGCAGCATGATGAGTGGATTTAGGTAAGACGATTCTAAGTGAAATAAGTCACACAGAAAAGGACACTTCTCATAAGGTGTCACTTATAGAGGGAATGTAAAAACCGTTACACTTGAACTGACTTACAATACAGAACAGAGTCACACATGCAGAAAACACACTATGGTTGCTTAACGGGAAAGGTGAGGTGGGGTGATACATAAAACAAGAGTTTCAAATTAGCTCAGATACCGTTCCATAAACCCAATATGTAATAGACAAGACCTACTCCTTGCTCAGAGAACTGGACTCAACACGCCCGATTCACCGCACAAGAATATATCTGACTAGTAATAATCTTAAAACCTATGTATTGATATCTCTCTGTTAGTGTGTCAAGTGGGTGTAAAGCGGCATAAACACAGCCGTGAAAAGCAGCTAAACCCCATTATAAAAATAAATTACTTTTAAAAACCCATGAAACAAAGACAGGGAAAGAGAGAGAAATTCTTACACAATTCGTTCAGGAGCTGTGATGCAACCTGGATTGACCATATCTAGACCCACAGCTGGATGACACATAAGGGTGGACACTCTTGGGGCTGAGAGGTTTGGTGAGGTTGGGTGAGCAAACGCAGACCGTTTAAAGTAATACTGCGTGCTACCCATCGCATGGGTCCCAAATCTCCAGGTTCAAGGGCATCTTCCTACATCGAAAACATGCATGAGAAACCCAGAAGATGGTACACCGTGTGATGGGGAAAGGTTTCTAAAACGCACCTCATTTCTCATCTCCTTGTGCTCGGGTTCGCCATTCCAGCCACTTTACTAGCAATCTCCCTACTTGGAGCATCAGCACCTTTAACCTCCTGTTCCGTACAGGTTGCAATTTGTCCTGAGGATGAACGGGAAGATGGGGAACCAATGAGAGACTAGCTCTTGGTGTTGGGACAGGCACAGGTCACTCTATTTTCCCATCAGGAAGAAGAATTAACCACAGGCTCAGCCTGCCCCCCAGAACCAGAACAGGGCCTGAAGCCATCCGGCGCTTTTGCGGCCAGCTCCCAAAAAAGCGACTTGTAAAATGGAGCTTCAGGGCACTGCAATTCACAAACCTGCAGAGTTATAAATGATAACTCTCGTCCACAAATATATTGAGGGAAGGCAAAGAAGAGGATTTGAAATCAAGGCAGAATTGCAGGAAACAGATTTCAGGAGGTAGATTCGAATCGCCTTTAAAGCACATGAAAAGCGGCAAAACGTTGACAATGATGCCCTTGGCCAAAAAGGGCGTATGCGTTTTTTCCTGAATATATTCAGGAAAAAACGCATACGCCCTTTTTGGCCAACCAAGCAACCTGGAAAGGCAAATCAGCGCTACAAAGAAGTCTCGCTTCCCATCGGTCAAAAGGGCCATGCTGAAAAAAGTGTCAAAACCAGAAATGCAGGACAGGCCATGGAGAAATGGGAGCCTTGCTACACTGATGGGCGGGATGTAAATTGCCAACAGCCACTCTGGAGAAGTGTACGGTGTGTCCTGAAACATCTAAAAAACACAGCTTAGAGAGCATAGGGCACTTCCACGCATGGGGGGATAAAGTGGGAAAATTGAAAATCAGCAAGACACAAGCACCCCAAAGTTTAGGGCTGCTCTGTTGACAAGGACCTCCACTTCATTCCACCTTAAATATCCCAGGAAAGCGAAAAATGGATAAAAAAGTTGTGGTCCTTATGTACAATGGAATATCACTCAGCCATGAAATCAATGTCATAAGGCTAGTAGCAGCATGATGAGTGGATTTAGGTAAGACGATTCTAAGTGAAATAAGTCACACAGAAAAGGACACTTCTCATAAGGTGTCACTTATAGAGGGAATGTAAAAACCGTTACACTTGAACTGAATTACAAAACAGAACAGAGTCACACATGCAGAAAACACACTATGGCTGCTTAACGGGAAAGGTGAGGTGGGGTGATACATAAAACAAGAGTTTCAAATTAGCTCAGATACCGTTCCATAAACCCAATATGTAATAGACAAGACCTACTCCTTGCTCAGAGAACTGGACTCAACACGCCCGATTCACCGCACAAGAATATATCTGACTAGTAATAATCTTAAAACCTATGTATTGATATCTCTCTGTTAGTGTGTCAAGTGGGTGTAAAGCGGCCTAAACACAGCCGTGAAAAGCAGCTAAACCCCATTATAAAAATAAATTACTTTTAAAAACCCATGAAACAAAGACAGGGAAAGAGAGAGAAATTCTTACACAATTCGTTCAGGAGCTGTGATGCAACCTGGATTGACCATATCTAGACCCACAGCTGGATGAGACATAAGGGTGGACACTCTTGGGGCTGAGAGGTTTGGTGAGGTTGGGTGAGCAAACGCAGACCCTTTAAAGTAATACTGCATGCTACCCATCGCATGGGTCCCAAATCTCCAGGTTCAAGGGCATCTTCCTACATCGAAAACATGCATGAGAAACCCAGAAGATGGTACACCGTGTGATGGGGAAAGGTTTCTAAAACGCACCTCATTTCTCATCTCCTTGTGCTCGGGTTCGCCATTCCAGCCACTTTACTAGCAATCTCCCTACTTGGAGCATCAGCACCTTTAACCTCCTGTTCCGTACAGGTTGCAATTTGTCCTGAGGATGAACGGGGAGACGGGGAACCAATGAGAGACTAGCTCTTGGTGTTGGGACAGGCACAGGTCACTCTATTTTCCCATCAGGAAGAAGAATTAACCACAGGCTCAGCCTGCCCCCCGGAACCAGAACAGGGCCTGAAGCCATCCTGGGATTTTGCGGCCGGCTCCCAAAAAAGCGACTTGTAAAATGGAGCTTCAGGGCACTGCAATTCACAAACCTGCAGAGTTATAAATGATAACTCTCGTCCACAAATATATTGAGGGAAGGCAAAGAAGAGGATTTGAAATCAAGGCAGAATTGCAGGAAACAGATTTCAGGAGGTAGATTCGAATCGCCTTTAAAGCACATGAAAAGCGGCAAAACGTTGACAATGATGCCCTTGGCCAAAAAGGGCGTATGCGTTTTTTCCTGAATATATTCAGGAAAAAACGCATACGCCCTTTTTGGCCAACCAAGCAACCTGGAAAGGCAAATCAGCGCTACAAAGAAGTCTCGCTTCCCATCGGTCAAAAGGGCCATGCTGAAAAAAGTGTCAAAACCAGAAATGCAGGACAGGCCATGGAGAAATGGGAGCCTTGCTACACTGATGGGCGGGATGTAAATTGCCAACAGCCACTCTGGAGAAGTGTACGGTGTGTCCTGAAACATCTAAAAAACACAGCTTAGAGAGCATAGGGTACTTCCACGCATGGGGGGATAAAGTGGGAAAATTGAAAATCAGCAAGACACAAGCACCCCAAAGTTTAGGGCTGCTCTGTTGACAAGGACCTCCACTTCCTTCCACCTTAAATATCCCAGGAAAGCGAAAAATGGATAAAAAAGTTGTGGTCCTTATGTACAATGGAATATCACTCAGCCATGAAATCAATGTCATAAGGCTAGTAGCAGCATGATGAGTGGATTTAGGTAAGACGATTCTAAGTGAAATAAGTCACACAGAAAAGGACACTTCTCATAAGGTGTCACTTATAGAGGGAATGTAAAAACCGTTACACTTGAACTGACTTACAATACAGAACAGAGTCACACATGCAGAAAACACACTATGGCTGCTTAACGGGAAAGGTGAGGTGGGGTGATACATAAAACAAGAGTTTCAAATTAGCTCAGATACCGTTCCATAAACCCAATATGTAATAGACAAGACCTACTCCTTGCTCAGAGAACTGGACTCAACACGCCCGATTCACCGCACAAGAATATATCTGACTAGTAATAATCTTAAAACCAATGTATTGATATCTCTCTGTTAGTGTGTCAAGTGGGTGTAAAGCGGCCTAAACACAGCCGTGAAAAGCAGCTAAACCCCATTATAAAAATAAATTACTTTTAAAAACCCATGAAACAAAGACAGGGAAAGAGAGAGAAATTCTTACACAATTCGTTCAGGAGCTGTGATGCAACCTGGATTGACCATATCTAGACCCACAGCTGGATGACACATAAGGGTGGACACTCTTGGGGCTGAGAGGTTTGGTGAGGTTGGGTGAGCAAACGCAGACCATTTAAAGTAATACTGCGTGCTACCCATCGCATGGGTCCCAAATCTCCAGGTTCAAGGGCATCTTCCTACATCGAAAACATGCATGAGAAACCCAGAAGATGGTACACCGTGTGATGGGGAAAGGTTTCTAAAACGCACCTCATTTCTCATCTCCTTGTGCTCGGGTTCGCCATTCCAGCCACTTTACTAGCAATCTCCCTACTTGGAGCATCAGCACCTTTAACCTCCTGTTCCGTACAGGTTGCAATTTGTCCTGAGGATGAACGGGAAGATGGGGAACCAATGAGAGACTAGCTCTTGGTGTTGGGACAGGCACAGGTCACTCTATTTTCCCATCAGGAAGAAGAATTAACCACAGGCTCAGCCTGCCCCCCAGAACCAGAACAGGGCCTGAAGCCATCCTGTGCTTTTGCGGCCGGCTCCCAAAAAAGCGACTTGTAAAATGGAGCTTCAGGGCACTGCAATTCACAAACCTGCAGAGTTATAAATGATAACTCTCGTCCACAAATATATTGAGGGAAGGCAAAGAAGAGGATTTGAAATCAAGGCAGAATTGCAGGAAACAGATTTCAGGAGGTAGATTCGAATCGCCTTTAAAGCACATGAAAAGCGGCAAAACGTTGACAATGATGCCCTTGGCCAAAAAGGGCGTATGCGTTTTTTCCTGAATATATTCAGGAAAAAACGCATACGCCCTTTTTGGCCAACCAAGCAACCTGGAAAGGCAAATCAGCGCTACAAAGAAGTCTCGCTTCCCATCGGTCAAAAGGGCCATGCTGAAAAAACTGTCAAGACCAGAAATGCAGGACAGGCCATGGAGAAATGGGAGCCTTGCTACACTGATGGGCGGGATGTAAATTGCCAACAGCCACTCTGGAGAAGTGTACGGTGTGTCCTGAAACATCTAAAAAACACAGCTTAGAGAGCATAGGGCACTTCCACGCATGGGGGGATAAAGTGGGAAAATTGAAAATCAGCAAGACACAAGCACCCCAAAGTTTAGGGCTGCTCTGTTGACAAGGACCTCCACTTCCTTCCACCTTAAATATCCCAGGAGAGCGAAAAATGGATAAAAAAGTTGTGGTCCTTATGTACAATGGAATATCACTCAGCCATGAAATCAATGTCATAAGGCTAGTAGCAGCATGATGAGTGGATTTAGGTAAGACGATTCTAAGTGAAATAAGTCACACAGAAAAGGACACTTCTCATAAGGTGTCACTTATAGAGGGAATGTAAAAACCGTTACACTTGAACTGAATTACAAAACAGAACAGAGTCACACATGCAGAAAACACACTATGGCTGCTTAACGGGAAAGGTGAGGTGGGGTGATACATAAAACAAGAGTTTCAAATTAGCTCAGATACCGTTCCATAAACCCAATATGTAATAGACAAGACCTACTCCTTGCTCAGAGAACTGGACTCAACACGCCCGATTCACCGCACAAGAATATATCTGACTAGTAATAATCTTAAAACCTATGTATTGATATCTCTCTGTTAGTGTGTCAAGTGGGTGTAAAGCGGCCTAAACACAGCCGTGAAAAGCAGCTAAACCCCATTATAAAAATAAATTACTTTTAAAAACCCATGAAACAAAGACAGGGAAAGAGAGAGAAATTCTTACACAATTCGTTCAGGGGCTGTGATGCAACCTGGATTGACGATATCTAGACCCACAGCTGGATGAGACATAAGGGTGGACACTCTTGGGGCTGAGAGGTTTGGTGAGGTTGGGTGAGCAAACGCAGACCCTTTAAAGTAATACTGCGTGCTACCCATCGCATGGGTCCCAAATCTCCAGGTTCAAGGGCATCTTCCTACATCGAAACCATGCATGAGAAACCCAGAAGATGGTACACCGTGTGATGGGGAAAGGTTTCTAAAACGCACCTCATTTCTCATCTCCTTGTGCTCGGGTTCGCCATTCCAGCCACTTTACTAGCAATCTCCCTACTTGGAGCATCAGCACCTTTAACCTCCTGTTCCGTACAGGTTGCAATTTGTCCTGAGGATGAACGGGAAGACGGGGAACCAATGAGAGACTAGCTCTTGGTGTTGGGACAGGCACAGGTCACTCTATTTTCCCATCAGGAAGAAGAATTAACCACAGGCTCAGCCTGCCCCCCGGAACCAGAACAGGGCCTGAAGCCATCCTGCGCTTTTGCGGCCGGCTCCCAAAAAAGCGACTTGTAAAATGGAGCTTCAGGGCACTGCAATTCACAAACCTGCAGAGTTATAAATGATAACTCTCGTCCACAAATATATTGAGGGAAGGCAAAGAAGAGGATTTGAAATCAAGGCAGAATTGCAGGAAACAGATTTCAGGAGGTAGATTCGAATCGCCTTTAAAGCACATGAAAAGCGGCAAAACGTTGACAATGATGCCCTTGGCCAAAAAGGGCGTATGCGTTTTTTCCTGAATATATTCAGGAAAAAACGCATACGCCCTTTTTGGCCAACCAAGCAACCTGGAAAGGCAAATCAGCGCTACAAAGAAGTCTCGCTTCCCATCGGTCAAAAGGGCCATGCTGAAAAAAGTGTCAAAACCAGAAATGCAGGACAGGCCATGGAGAAATGGGAGCCTTGCTACACTGATGGGCGGGATGTAAATTGCCAACAGCCACTCTGGAGACGTGTACGGTGTGTCCAGAAACATCTAAAAAACACAGCTTAGAGAGCATAGGGTACTTCCACGCATGGGGGGATAAAGTGGGAAAATTGAAAATCAGCAAGACACAAGCACCCCAAAGTTTAGGGCTGCTCTGTTGACAATGACCTCCACTTCCTTCCACCTTAAATATCCCAGGAAAGCGAAAAATGGATAAAAAAGTTGTGGTCCTTATGTACAATGGAATATCACTCAGCCATGAAATCAATGTCATAAGGCTAGTAGCAGCATGATGAGTGGATTTAGGTAAGACGATTCTAAGTGAAATAAGTCACACAGAAAAGGACACTTCTCATAAGGTGTCACTTATAGAGGGAATGTAAAAACCGTTACACTTGAACTGACTTACAATACAGAACAGAGTCACACATGCAGAAAACACACTATGGTTGCTTAACGGGAAAGGTGAGGTGGGGTGATACATAAAACAAGAGTTTCAAATTAGCTCAGATACCGTTCCATAAACCCAATATGTAATAGACAAGACCTACTCCTTGCTCAGAGAACTGGACTCAACACGCCCGATTCACCGCACAAGAATATATCTGACTAGTAATAATCTTAAAACCTATGTATTGATATCTCTCTGTTAGTGTGTCAAGTGGGTGTAAAGCGGCCTAAACACAGCCGTGAAAAGCAGCTAAACCCCATTATAAAAATAAATTACTTTTAAAAACCCATGAAACAAAGACAGGGAAAGAGAGAGAAATTCTTACACAATTCGTTCAGGAGCTGTGATGCAACCTGGATTGACCATATCTAGACCCACAGCTGGATGACACATAAGGGTGGACACTCTTGGGGCTGAGAGGTTTGGTGAGGTTGGGTGAGCAAACGCAGACCATTTAAAGTAATACTGCGTGCTACCCATCGCATGGGTCCCAAATCTCCAGGTTCAAGGGCATCTTCCTACATCGAAAACATGCATGAGAAACCCAGAAGATGGTACACCGTGTGATGGGGAAAGGTTTCTAAAACGCACCTCATTTCTCATCTCCTTGTGCTCGGGTTCGCCATTCCAGCCACTTTACTAGCAATCTCCCTACTTGGAGCATCAGCACCTTTAACCTCCTGTTCCGTACAGGTTGCAATTTGTCCTGAGGATGAACGGGAAGATGGGGAACCAATGAGAGACTAGCTCTTGGTGTTGGGACAGGCACAGGTCACTCTATTTTCCCATCAGGAAGAAGAATTAACCACAGGCTCAGCCTGCCCCCCAGAACCAGAACAGGGCCTGAAGCCATCCGGCGCTTTTGCGGCCAGCTCCCAAAAAAGCGACTTGTAAAATGGAGCTTCAGGGCACTGCAATTCACAAACCTGCAGAGTTATAAATGATAACTCTCGTCCACAAATATATTGAGGGAAGGCAAAGAAGAGGATTTGAAATCAAGGCAGAATTGCAGGAAACAGATTTCAGGAGGTAGATTCGAATCGCCTTTAAAGCACATGAAAAGCGGCAAAACGTTGACAATGATGCCCTTGGCCAAAAAGGGCGTATGCGTTTTTTCCTGAATATATTCAGGAAAAAACGCATACGCCCTTTTTGGCCAACCAAGCAACCTGGAAAGGCAAATCAGCGCTACAAAGAAGTCTCGCTTCCCATCGGTCAAAAGGGCCATGCTGAAAAAAGTGTCAAAACCAGAAATGCAGGACAGGCCATGGAGAAATGGGAGCCTTGCTACACTGATGGGCGGGATGTAAATTGCCAACAGCCACTCTGGAGAAGTGTACGGTGTGTCCTGAAACATCTAAAAAACACAGCTTAGAGAGCATAGGGCACTTCCACGCATGGGGGGATAAAGTGGGAAAATTGAAAATCAGCAAGACACAAGCACCCCAAAGTTTAGGGCTGCTCTGTTGACAAGGACCTCCACTTCATTCCACCTTAAATATCCCAGGAAAGCGAAAAATGGATAAAAAAGTTGTGGTCCTTATGTACAATGGAATATCACTCAGCCATGAAATCAATGTCATAAGGCTAGTAGCAGCATGATGAGTGGATTTAGGTAAGACGATTCTAAGTGAAATAAGTCACACAGAAAAGGACACTTCTCATAAGGTGTCACTTATAGAGGGAATGTAAAAACCGTTACACTTGAACTGAATTACAAAACAGAACAGAGTCACACATGCAGAAAACACACTATGGCTGCTTAACGGGAAAGGTGAGGTGGGGTGATACATAAAACAAGAGTTTCAAATTAGCTCAGATACCGTTCCATAAACCCAATATGTAATAGACAAGACCTACTCCTTGCTCAGAGAACTGGACTCAACACGCCCGATTCACCGCACAAGAATATATCTGACTAGTAATAATCTTAAAACCTATGTATTGATATCTCTCTGTTAGTGTGTCAAGTGGGTGTAAAGCGGCCTAAACACAGCCGTGAAAAGCAGCTAAACCCCATTATAAAAATAAATTACTTTTAAAAACCCATGAAACAAAGACAGGGAAAGAGAGAGAAATTCTTACACAATTCGTTCAGGAGCTGTGATGCAACCTGGATTGACCATATCTAGACCCACAGCTGGATGAGACATAAGGGTGGACACTCTTGGGGCTGAGAGGTTTGGTGAGGTTGGGTGAGCAAACGCAGACCCTTTAAAGTAATACTGCATGCTACCCATCGCATGGGTCCCAAATCTCCAGGTTCAAGGGCATCTTCCTACATCGAAAACATGCATGAGAAACCCAGAAGATGGTACACCGTGTGATGGGGAAAGGTTTCTAAAACGCACCTCATTTCTCATCTCCTTGTGCTCGGGTTCGCCATTCCAGCCACTTTACTAGCAATCTCCCTACTTGGAGCATCAGCACCTTTAACCTCCTGTTCCGTACAGGTTGCAATTTGTCCTGAGGATGAACGGGGAGACGGGGAACCAATGAGAGACTAGCTCTTGGTGTTGGGACAGGCACAGGTCACTCTATTTTCCCATCAGGAAGAAGAATTAACCACAGGCTCAGCCTGCCCCCCTGAACAAGAACAGGGCCTGAAGCCATCCTGGGATTTTGCGGCCGGCTCCCAAAAAAGCGACTTGTAAAATGGAGCTTCAGGGCACTGCAATTCACAAACCTGCAGAGTTATAAATGATAACTCTCGTCCACAAATATATTGAGGGAAGGCAAAGAAGAGGATTTGAAATCAAGGCAGAATTGCAGGAAACAGATTTCAGGAGGTAGATTCGAATCGCCTTTAAAGCACATGAAAAGCGGCAAAACGTTGACAATGATGCCCTTGGCCAAAAAGGGCGTATGCGTTTTTTCCTGAATATATTCAGGAAAAAACGCATACGCCCTTTTTGGCCAACCAAGCAACCTGGAAAGGCAAATCAGCGCTACAAAGAAGTCTCGCTTCCCATCGGTCAAAAGGGCCATGCTGAAAAAAGTGTCAAAACCAGAAATGCAGGACAGGCCATGGAGAAATGGGAGCCTTGCTACACTGATGGGCGGGATGTAAATTGCCAACAGCCACTCTGGAGAAGTGTACGGTGTGTCCTGAAACATCTAAAAAACACAGCTTAGAGAGCATAGGGTACTTCCACGCATGGGGGGATAAAGTGGGAAAATTGAAAATCAGCAAGACACAAGCACCCCAAAGTTTAGGGCTGCTCTGTTGACAAGGACCTCCACTTCCTTCCACCTTAAATATCCCAGGAAAGCGAAAAATGGATAAAAAAGTTGTGGTCCTTATGTACAATGGAATATCACTCAGCCATGAAATCAATGTCATAAGGCTAGTAGCAGCATGATGAGTGGATTTAGGTAAGACGATTCTAAGTGAAATAAGTCACACAGAAAAGGACACTTCTCATAAGGTGTCACTTATAGAGGGAATGTAAAAACCGTTACACTTGAACTGACTTACAATACAGAACAGAGTCACACATGCAGAAAACACACTATGGCTGCTTAACGGGAAAGGTGAGGTGGGGTGATACATAAAACAAGAGTTTCAAATTAGCTCAGATACCGTTCCATAAACCCAATATGTAATAGACAAGACCTACTCCTTGCTCAGAGAACTGGACTCAACACGCCCGATTCACCGCACAAGAATATATCTGACTAGTAATAATCTTAAAACCTATGTATTGATATCTCTCTGTTAGTGTGTCAAGTGGGTGTAAAGCGGCCTAAACACAGCCGTGAAAAGCAGCTACACCCCATTATAAAAATAAATTACTTTTAAAAACCCATGAAACAAAGACAGGGAAAGAGAGAGAAATTCTTACACAATTCGTTCAGGAGCTGTGATGCAACCTGGATTGACCATATCTAGACCCACAGCTGGATGACACATAAGGGTGGACACTCTTGGGGCTGAGAGGTTTGGTGAGGTTGGGTGAGCAAACGCAGACCATTTAAAGTAATACTGCGTGCTACCCATCGCATGGGTCCCAAATCTCCAGGTTCAAGGGCATCTTCCTACATCGAAAACATGCATGAGAAACCCAGAAGATGGTACACCGTGTGATGGGGAAAGGTTTCTAAAACGCACCTCATTTCTCATCTCCTTGTGCTCGGGTTCGCCATTCCAGCCACTTTACTAGCAATCTCCCTACTTGGAGCATCAGCACCTTTAACCTCCTGTTCCGTACAGGTTGCAATTTGTCCTGAGGATGAACGGGAAGATGGGGAACCAATGAGAGACTAGCTCTTGGTGTTGGGACAGGCACAGGTCACTCTATTTTCCCATCAGGAAGAAGAATTAACCACAGGCTCAGCCTGCCCCCCAGAATCAGAACAGGGCCTGAAGCCATCCTGTGCTTTTGCGGCCGGCTCCCAAAAAAGCGACTTGTAAAATGGAGCTTCAGGGCACTGCAATTCACAAACCTGCAGAGTTATAAATGATAACTCTCGTCCACAAATATATTGAGGGAAGGCAAAGAAGAGGATTTGAAATCAAGGCAGAATTGCAGGAAACAGATTTCAGGAGGTAGATTCGAATCGCCTTTAAAGCACATGAAAAGCGGCAAAACGTTGACAATGATGCCCTTGGCCAAAAAGGGCGTATGCGTTTTTTCCTGAATATATTCAGGAAAAAACGCATACGCCCTTTTTGGCCAACCAAGCAACCTGGAAAGGCAAATCAGCGCTACAAAGAAGTCTCGCTTCCCATCGGTCAAAAGGGCCATGCTGAAAAAACTGTCAAGACCAGAAATGCAGGACAGGCCATGGAGAAATGGGAGCCTTGCTACACTGATGGGCGGGATGTAAATTGCCAACAGCCACTCTGGAGAAGTGTACGGTGTGTCCTGAAACATCTAAAAAACACAGCTTAGAGAGCATAGGGCACTTCCACGCATGGGGGGATAAAGTGGGAAAATTGAAAATCAGCAAGACACAAGCACCCCAAAGTTTAGGGCTGCTCTGTTGACAAGGACCTCCACTTCCTTCCACCTTAAATATCCCAGGAGAGCGAAAAATGGATAAAAAAGTTGTGGTCCTTATGTACAATGGAATATCACTCAGCCATGAAATCAATGTCATAAGGCTAGTAGCAGCATGATGAGTGGATTTAGGTAAGACGATTCTAAGTGAAATAAGTCACACAGAAAAGGACACTTCTCATAAGGTGTCACTTATAGAGGGAATGTAAAAACCGTTACACTTGAACTGACTTACAATACAGAACAGAGTCACACATGCAGAAAACACACTATGGTTGCTTAACGGGAAAGGTGAGGTGGGGTGATACATAAAACAAGAGTTTCAAATTAGCTCAGATACCGTTCCATAAACCCAATATGTAATAGACAAGACCTACTCCTTGCTCAGAGAACTGGACTCAACACGCCCGATTCACCGCACAAGAATATATCTGACTAGTAATAATCTTAAAACCTATGTATTGATATCTCTCTGTTAGTGTGTCAAGTGGGTGTAAAGCGGCATAAACACAGCCGTGAAAAGCAGCTAAACCCCATTATAAAAATAAATTACTTTTAAAAACCCATGAAACAAAGACAGGGAAAGAGAGAGAAATTCTTACACAATTCGTTCAGGAGCTGTGATGCAACCTGGATTGACCATATCTAGACCCACAGCTGGATGACACATAAGGGTGGACACTCTTGGGGCTGAGAGGTTTGGTGAGGTTGGGTGAGCAAACGCAGACCGTTTAAAGTAATACTGCGTGCTACCCATCGCATGGGTCCCAAATCTCCAGGTTCAAGGGCATCTTCCTACATCGAAAACATGCATGAGAAACCCAGAAGATGGTACACCGTGTGATGGGGAAAGGTTTCTAAAACGCACCTCATTTCTCATCTCCTTGTGCTCGGGTTCGCCATTCCAGCCACTTTACTAGCAATCTCCCTACTTGGAGCATCAGCACCTTTAACCTCCTGTTCCGTACAGGTTGCAATTTGTCCTGAGGATGAACGGGAAGATGGGGAACCAATGAGAGACTAGCTCTTGGTGTTGGGACAGGCACAGGTCACTCTATTTTCCCATCAGGAAGAAGAATTAACCACAGGCTCAGCCTGCCCCCCAGAACCAGAACAGGGCCTGAAGCCATCCGGCGCTTTTGCGGCCAGCTCCCAAAAAAGCGACTTGTAAAATGGAGCTTCAGGGCACTGCAATTCACAAACCTGCAGAGTTATAAATGATAACTCTCGTCCACAAATATATTGAGGGAAGGCAAAGAAGAGGATTTGAAATCAAGGCAGAATTGCAGGAAACAGATTTCAGGAGGTAGATTCGAATCGCCTTTAAAGCACATGAAAAGCGGCAAAACGTTGACAATGATGCCCTTGGCCAAAAAGGGCGTATGCGTTTTTTCCTGAATATATTCAGGAAAAAACGCATACGCCCTTTTTGGCCAACCAAGCAACCTGGAAAGGCAAATCAGCGCTACAAAGAAGTCTCGCTTCCCATCGGTCAAAAGGGCCATGCTGAAAAAAGTGTCAAAACCAGAAATGCAGGACAGGCCATGGAGAAATGGGAGCCTTGCTACACTGATGGGCGGGATGTAAATTGCCAACAGCCACTCTGGAGAAGTGTACGGTGTGTCCTGAAACATCTAAAAAACACAGCTTAGAGAGCATAGGGCACTTCCACGCATGGGGGGATAAAGTGGGAAAATTGAAAATCAGCAAGACACAAGCACCCCAAAGTTTAGGGCTGCTCTGTTGACAAGGACCTCCACTTCATTCCACCTTAAATATCCCAGGAAAGCGAAAAATGGATAAAAAAGTTGTGGTCCTTATGTACAATGGAATATCACTCAGCCATGAAATCAATGTCATAAGGCTAGTAGCAGCATGATGAGTGGATTTAGGTAAGACGATTCTAAGTGAAATAAGTCACACAGAAAAGGACACTTCTCATAAGGTGTCACTTATAGAGGGAATGTAAAAACCGTTACACTTGAACTGAATTACAAAACAGAACAGAGTCACACATGCAGAAAACACACTATGGCTGCTTAACGGGAAAGGTGAGGTGGGGTGATACATAAAACAAGAGTTTCAAATTAGCTCAGATACCGTTCCATAAACCCAATATGTAATAGACAAGACCTACTCCTTGCTCAGAGAACTCAACTCAACACTCCCGATTCACCGCACAAGAATATATCTGACTAGTAATAATCTTAAAACCTATGTATTGATATCTCTCTGTTAGTGTGTCAAGTGGGTGTAAAGCGGCCTAAACACAGCCGTGAAAAGCAGCTAAACCCCATTATAAAAATAAATTACTTTTAAAAACCCATGAAACAAAGACAGGGAAAGAGAGAGAAATTCTTACACAATTCGTTCAGGAGCTGTGATGCAACCTGGATTGACCATATCTAGACCCACAGCTGGATGAGACATAAGGGTGGACACTCTTGGGGCTGAGAGGTTTGGTGAGGTTGGGTGAGCAAACGCAGACCCTTTAAAGTAATACTGCATGCTACCCATCGCATGGGTCCCAAATCTCCAGGTTCAAGGGCATCTTCCTACATCGAAAACATGCATGAGAAACCCAGAAGATGGTACACCGTGTGATGGGGAAAGGTTTCTAAAACGCACCTCATTTCTCATCTCCTTGTGCTCGGGTTCGCCATTCCAGCCACTTTACTAGCAATCTCCCTACTTGGAGCATCAGCACCTTTAACCTCCTGTTCCGTACAGGTTGCAATTTGTCCTGAGGATGAACGGGGAGACGGGGAACCAATGAGAGACTAGCTCTTGGTGTTGGGACAGGCAGAGGTCACTCTATTTTCCCATCAGGAAGAAGAATTAACCACAGGCTCAGCCTGCCCCCCGGAACCAGAACAGGGCCTGAAGCCATCCTGGGATTTTGCGGCCGGCTCCCAAAAAAGCGACTTGTAAAATGGAGCTTCAGGGCACTGCAATTCACAAACCTGCAGAGTTATAAATGATAACTCTCGTCCACAAATATATTGAGGGAAGGCAAAGAAGAGGATTTGAAATCAAGGCAGAATTGCAGGAAACAGATTTCAGGAGGTAGATTCGAATCGCCTTTAAAGCACATGAAAAGCGGCAAAACGTTGACAATGATGCCCTTGGCCAAAAAGGGCGTATGCGTTTTTTCCTGAATATATTCAGGAAAAAACGCATACGCCCTTTTTGGCCAACCAAGCAACCTGGAAAGGCAAATCAGCGCTACAAAGAAGTCTCGCTTCCCATCGGTCAAAAGGGCCATGCTGAAAAAAGTGTCAAAACCAGAAATGCAGGACAGGCCATGGAGAAATGGGAGCCTTGCTACACTGATGGGCGGGATGTAAATTGCCAACAGCCACTCTGGAGAAGTGTACGGTGTGTCCTGAAACATCTAAAAAACACAGCTTAGAGAGCATAGGGTACTTCCACGCATGGGGGGATAAAGTGGGAAAATTGAAAATCAGCAAGACACAAGCACCCCAAAGTTTAGGGCTGCTCTGTTGACAAGGACCTCCACTTCCTTCCACCTTAAATATCCCAGGAAAGCGAAAAATGGATAAAAAAGTTGTGGTCCTTATGTACAATGGAATATCACTCAGCCATGAAATCAATGTCATAAGGCTAGTAGCAGCATGATGAGTGGATTTAGGTAAGACGATTCTAAGTGAAATAAGTCACACAGAAAAGGACACTTCTCATAAGGTGTCACTTATAGAGGGAATGTAAAAACCGTTACACTTGAACTGACTTACAATACAGAACAGAGTCACACATGCAGAAAACACACTATGGCTGCTTAACGGGAAAGGTGAGGTGGGGTGATACATAAAACAAGAGTTTCAAATTAGCTCAGATACCGTTCCATAAACCCAATATGTAATAGACAAGACCTACTCCTTGCTCAGAGAACTGGACTCAACACGCCCGATTCACCGCACAAGAATATATCTGACTAGTAATAATCTTAAAACCTATGTATTGATATCTCTCTGTTAGTGTGTCAAGTGGGTGTAAAGCGGCCTAAACACAGCCGTGAAAAGCAGCTAAACCCCATTATAAAAATAAATTACTTTTAAAAACCCATGAAACAAAGACAGGGAAAGAGAGAGAAATTCTTACACAATTCGTTCAGGAGCTGTGATGCAACCTGGATTGACCATATCTAGACCCACAGCTGGATGACACATAAGGGTGGACACTCTTGGGGCTGAGAGGTTTGGTGAGGTTGGGTGAGCAAACGCAGACCCTTTAAAGTAATACTGCGTGCTACCCATCGCATGGGTCCCAAATCTCCAGGTTCAAGGGCATCTTCCTACATCGAAAACATGCATGAGAAACCCAGAAGATGGTACACCGTGTGATGGGGAAAGGTTTCTATAACGCACCTCATTTCTCATCTCCTTGTGCTCGGGTTCGCCATTCCAGCCACTTTACTAGCAATCTCCCTACTTGGAGCATCAGCACCTTTAACCTCCTGTTCCGTACAGGTTGCAATTTGTCCTGAGGATGAACGGGGAGACGGGGAACCAATGAGAGACTAGCTCTTGGTGTTGGGACAGGCACAGGTCACTCTATTTTCCCATCAGGAAGAAGAATTAACCACAGGCTCAGCCTGCCCCCCGGAACCAGAACAGGGCCTGAAGCCATCCAGCGCTTTTGCGGCCGGCTCCCAAAAAAGTGACTTGTAAAATGGAGCTTCAGGGCACTGCAATTCACAAACCTGCAGAGTTATAAATGATAACTCTCGTCCACAAATATATTGAGGGAAGGCAAAGAAGAGGATTTGAAATCAAGGCAGAATTGCAGGAAACAGATTTCAGGAGGTAGATTCGAATCGCCTTTAAAGCACATGAAAAGCGGCAAAACGTTGACAATGATGCCCTTGGCCAAAAAGGGCGTATGCGTTTTTTCCTGAATATATTCAGGAAAAAACGCATACGCCCTTTTTGGCCAACCAAGCAACCTGGAAAGGCAAATCAGCGCTACAAAGAAGTCTCGCTTCCCATCGGTCAAAAGGGCCATGCTGAAAAAAGTGTCAAAACCAGAAATGCAGGACAGGCCATGGAGAAATGGGAGCCTTGCTACACTGATGGGCGGGATGTAAATTGCCAACAGCCACTCTGGAGACGTGTACGGTGTGTCCTGAAACATCTAAAAAACACAGCTTAGAGAGCATAGGGTACTTCCACGCATGGGGGGATAAAGTGGGAAAATTGAAAATCAGCAAGACACAAGCACCCCAAAGTTTAGGGCTGCTCTGTTGACAAGGACCTCCACTTCCTTCCACCTTAAATATCCCAGGAAAGCGAAAAATGGATAAAAAAGTTGTGGTCCTTATGTACAATGGAATATCACTCAGCCATGAAATCAATGTCATAAGGCTAGTAGCAGCATGATGAGTGGATTTAGGTAAGACGATTCTAAGTGAAATAAGTCACACAGAAAAGGACACTTCTCATAAGGTGTCACTTATAGAGGGAATGTAAAAACCGTTACACTTGAACTGACTTACAATACAGAACAGAGTCACACATGCAGAAAACACACTATGGTTGCTTAACGGGAAAGGTGAGGTGGGGTGATACATAAAACAAGAGTTTCAAATTAGCTCAGATACCGTTCCATAAACCCAATATGTAATAGACAAGACCTACTCCTTGCTCAGAGAACTGGACTCAACACGCCCGATTCACCGCACAAGAATATATCTGACTAGTAATAATCTTAAAACCTATGTATTGATATCTCTCTGTTAGTGTGTCAAGTGGGTGTAAAGCGGCCTAAACACAGCCGTGAAAAGCAGCTAAACCCCATTATAAAAATAAATTACTTTTAAAAACCCATGAAACAAAGACAGGGAAAGAGAGAGAAATTCTTACACAATTCGTTCAGGAGCTGTGATGCAACCTGGATTGACCATATCTAGACCCACAGCTGGATGAGACATAAGGGTGGACACTCTTGGGGCTGAGAGGTTTGGTGAGGTTGGGTGAGCAAACGCAGACCATTTAAAGTAATACTGCGTGCTACCCATCGCATGGGTCCCAAATCTCCAGGTTCAAGGGCATCTTCCTACATCGAAAACATGCATGAGAAACCCAGAAGATGGTACACCGTGTGATGGGGAAAGGTTTCTAAAACGCACCTCATTTCTCATCTCCTTGTGCTCGGGTTCGCCATTCCAGCCACTTTACTAGCAATCTCCCTACTTGGAGCATCAGCACCTTTAACCTCCTGTTCCGTACAGGTTGCAATTTGTCCTGAGGATGAACGGGAAGATGGGGAACCAATGAGAGACTAGCTCTTGGTGTTGGGACAGGCACAGGTCACTCTATTTTCCCATCAGGAAGAAGAATTAACCACAGGCTCAGCCTGCCCCCCAGAACCAGAACAGGGCCTGAAGCCATCCTGTGCTTTTGCGGCCGGCTCCCAAAAAAGCGACTTGTAAAATGGAGCTTCAGGGCACTGCAATTCACAAACCTGCAGAGTTATAAATGATAACTCTCGTCCACAAATATATTGAGGGAAGGCAAAGAAGAGGATTTGAAATCAAGGCAGAATTGCAGGAAACAGATTTCAGGAGGTAGATTCGAATCGCCTTTAAAGCACATGAAAAGCGGCAAAACGTTGACAATGATGCCCTTGGCCAAAAAGGGCGTATGCGTTTTTTCCTGAATATATTCAGGAAAAAACGCATACGCCCTTTTTGGCCAACCAAGCAACCTGGAAAGGCAAATCAGCGCTACAAAGAAGTCTCGCTTCCCATCGGTCAAAAGGGCCATGCTGAAAAAACTGTCAAGACCAGAAATGCAGGACAGGCCATGGAGAAATGGGAGCCTTGCTACACTGATGGGCGGGATGTAAATTGCCAACAGCCACTCTGGAGAAGTGTACGGTGTGTCCTGAAACATCTAAAAAACACAGCTTAGAGAGCATAGGGCACTTCCACGCATGGGGGGATAAAGTGGGAAAATTGAAAATCAGCAAGACACAAGCACCCCAAAGTTTAGGGCTGCTCTGTTGACAAGGACCTCCACTTCCTTCCACCTTAAATATCCCAGGAGAGCGAAAAATGGATAAAAAAGTTGTGGTCCTTATGTACAATGGAATATCACTCAGCCATGAAATCAATGTCATAAGGCTAGTAGCAGCATGATGAGTGGATTTAGGTAAGACGATTCTAAGTGAAATAAGTCACACAGAAAAGGACACTTCTCATAAGGTGTCACTTATAGAGGGAATGTAAAAACCGTTACACTTGAACTGAATTACAAAACAGAACAGAGTCACACATGCAGAAAACACACTATGGCTGCTTAACGGGAAAGGTGAGGTGGGGTGATACATAAAACAAGAGTTTCAAATTAGCTCAGATACCGTTCCATAAACCCAATATGTAATAGACAAGACCTACTCCTTGCTCAGAGAACTGGACTCAACACGCCCGATTCACCGCACAAGAATATATCTGACTGGTAATAATCTTAAAACCTATGTATTGATATCTCTCTGTTAGTGTGTCAAGTGGGTGTAAAGCGGCCTAAACACAGCCGTGAAAAGCAGCTAAACCCCATTATAAAAATAAATTACTTTTAAAAACCCATGAAGCAAAGACAGGGAAAGAGAGAGAAATTCTTACACAATTCGTTCAGGGGCTGTGATGCAACCTGGATTGACCATATCTAGACCCACAGCTGGATGAGACATAAGGGTGGACACTCTTGGGGCTGAGAGGTTTGGTGAGGTTGGGTGAGCAAACGCAGACCCTTTAAAGTAATACTGCGTGCTACCCATCGCATGGGTCCCAAATCTCCAGGTTCAAGGGCATCTTCCTACATCGAAACCATGCATGAGAAACCCAGAAGATGGTACACCGTGTGATGGGGAAAGGTTTCTAAAACGCACCTCATTTCTCATCTCCTTGTGCTCGGGTTCGCCATTCCAGCCACTTTACTAGCAATCTCCCTACTTGGAGCATCAGCACCTTTAACCTCCTGTTCCGTACAGGTTGCAATTTGTCCTGAGGATGAACGGGAAGACGGGGAACCAATGAGAGACTAGCTCTTGGTGTTGGGACAGGCACAGGTCACTCTATTTTCCCATCAGGAAGAAGAATTAACCACAGGCTCAGCCTGCCCCCCGGAACCAGAACAGGGCCTGAAGCCATCCTGCGCTTTTGCGGCCGGCTCCCAAAAAAGCGACTTGTAAAATGGAGCTTCAGGGCACTGCAATTCACAAACCTGCAGAGTTATAAATGATAACTCTCGTCCACAAATATATTGAGGGAAGGCAAAGAAGAGGATTTGAAATCAAGGCAGAATTGCAGGAAACAGATTTCAGGAGGTAGATTCGAATCGCCTTTAAAGCACATGAAAAGCGGCAAAACGTTGACAATGATGCCCTTGGCCAAAAAGGGCGTATGCGTTTTTTCCTGAATATATTCAGGAAAAAACGCATACGCCCTTTTTGGCCAACCAAGCAACCTGGAAAGGCAAATCAGCGCTACAAAGAAGTCTCACTTCCCATCGGTCAAAAGGGCCATGCTGAAAAAAGTGTCAAAACCAGAAATGCAGGACAGGCCATGGAGAAATGGGAGCCTTGCTACACTGATGGGCGGGATGTAAATTGCCAACAGCCACTCTGGAGACGTGTACGGTGTGTCCAGAAACATCTAAAAAACACAGCTTAGAGAGCATAGGGTACTTCCACGCATGGGGAGATAAAGTGGGAAAATTGAAAATCAGCAAGACACAAGCACCCCAAAGTTTAGGGCTGCTCTGTTGACAAGGACCTCCACTTCCTTCCACCTTAAATATCCCAGGAAAGCGAAAAATGGATAAAAAAGTTGTGGTCCTTATGTACAATGGAATATCACTCAGCCATGAAATCAATGTCATAAGGCTAGTAGCAGCATGATGAGTGGATTTAGGTAAGACGATTCTAAGTGAAATAAGTCACACAGAAAAGGACACTTCTCATAAGGTGTCACTTATAGAGGGAATGTAAAAACCGTTACACTTGAACTGACTTACAATACAGAACAGAGTCACACATGCAGAAAACACACTATGGTTGCTTAACGGGAAAGGTGAGGTGGGGTGATACATAAAACAAGAGTTTCAAATTAGCTCAGATACCGTTCCATAAACCCAATATGTAATAGACAAGACCTACTCCTTGCTCAGAGAACTGGACTCAACACGCCCGATTCACCGCACAAGAATATATCTGACTAGTAATAATCTTAAAACCTATGTATTGATATCTCTCTGTTAGTGTGTCAAGTGGGTGTAAAGCGGCCTAAACACAGCCGTGAAAAGCAGCTAAACCCCATTATAAAAATAAATTACTTTTAAAAACCCATGAAACAAAGACAGGGAAAGAGAGAGAAATTCTTACACAATTCGTTCAGGAGCTGTGATGCAACCTGGATTGACCATATCTAGACCCACAGCTGGATGACACATAAGGGTGGACACTCTTGGGGCTGAGAGGTTTGGTGAGGTTGGGTGAGCAAACACAGACCATTTAAAGTAATACTGCATGCTACCCATCGCATGGGTCCCAAATCTCCAGGTTCAAGGGCATCTTCCTACATCGAAAACATGCATGAGAAACCCAGAAGATGGTACACCGTGTGATGGGGAAAGGTTTCTAAAACGCACCTCATTTCTCATCTCCTTGTGCTCGGGTTCGCCATTCCAGCCACTTTACTAGCAATCTCCCTACTTGGAGCATCAGCACCTTTAACCTCCTGTTCCGTACAGGTTGCAATTTGTCCTGAGGATGAACGGGAAGATGGGGAACCAATGAGAGACTAGCTCTTGGTGTTGGGACAGGCACAGGTCACTCTATTTTCCCATCAGGAAGAAGAATTAACCACAGGCTCAGCCTGCCCCCCAGAACCAGAACAGGGCCTGAAGCCATCCTGTGCTTTTGCGGCCGGCTCCCAAAAAAGCGACTTGTAAAATGGAGCTTCAGGGCACTGCAATTCACAAACCTGCAGAGTTATAAATGATAACTCTCGTCCACAAATATATTGAGGGAAGGCAAAGAAGAGGATTTGAAATCAAGGCAGAATTGCAGGAAACAGATTTCAGGAGGTAGATTCGAATCGCCTTTAAAGCACATGAAAAGCGGCAAAACGTTGACAATGATGCCCTTGGCCAAAAAGGGCGTATGCGTTTTTTCCTGAATATATTCAGGAAAAAACGCATACGCCCTTTTTGGCCAACCAAGCAACCTGGAAAGGCAAATCAGCGCTACAAAGAAGTCTCGCTTCCCATCGGTCAAAAGGGCCATGCTGAAAAAACTGTCAAGACCAGAAATGCAGGACAGGCCATGGAGAAATGGGAGCCTTGCTACACTGATGGGCGGGATGTAAATTGCCAACAGCCACTCTGGAGAAGTGTACGGTGTGTCCTGAAACATCTAAAAAACACAGCTTAGAGAGCATAGGGCACTTCCACGCATGGGGGGATAAAGTGGGAAAATTGAAAATCAGCAAGACACAAGCACCCCAAAGTTTAGGGCTGCTCTGTTGACAAGGACCTCCACTTCCTTCCACCTTAAATATCCCAGGAGAGCGAAAAATGGATAAAAAAGTTGTGGTCCTTATGTACAATGGAATATCACTCAGCCATGAAATCAATGTCATAAGGCTAGTAGCAGCATGATGAGTGGATTTAGGTAAGACGATTCTAAGTGAAATAAGTCACACAGAAAAGGACACTTCTCATAAGGTGTCACTTATAGAGGGAATGTAAAAACCGTTACACTTGAACTGAATTACAAAACAGAACAGAGTCACACATGCAGAAAACACACTATGGCTGCTTAACGGGAAAGGTGAGGTGGGGTGATACATAAAACAAGAGTTTCAAATTAGCTCAGATACCGTTCCATAAACCCAATATGTAATAGACAAGACCTACTCCTTGCTCAGAGAACTGGACTCAACACGCCCGATTCACCGCACAAGAATATATCTGACTAGTAATAATCTTAAAACCTATGTATTGATATCTCTCTGTTAGTGTGTCAAGTGGGTGTAAAGCGGCCTAAACACAGCCGTGAAAAGCAGCTAAACCCCATTATAAAAATAAATTACTTTTAAAAACCCATGAAACAAAGACAGGGAAAGAGAGAGAAATTCTTACACAATTCGTTCAGGGGCTGTGATGCAACCTGGATTGACCATATCTAGACCCACAGCTGGATGAGACATAAGGGTGGACACTCTTGGGGCTGAGAGGTTTGGTGAGGTTGGGTGAGCAAACGCAGACCCTTTAAAGTAATACTGCGTGCTACCCATCGCATGGGTCCCAAATCTCCAGGTTCAAGGGCATCTTCCTACATCGAAAACATGCATGAGAAACCCAGAAGATGGTACACCGTGTGATGGGGAAAGGTTTCTAAAACGCACCTCATTTCTCATCTCCTTGTGCTCGGGTTCGCCATTCCAGCCACTTTACTAGCAATCTCCCTACTTGGAGCATCAGCACCTTTAACCTCCTGTTCCGTACAGGTTGCAATTTGTCCTGAGGATGAACGGGAAGACGGGGAACCAATGAGAGACTAGCTCTTGGTGTTGGGACAGGCACAGGTCACTCTATTTTCCCATCAGGAAGAAGAATTAACCACAGGCTCAGCCTGCCCCCCTGAACCAGAACAGGGCCTGAAGCCATCCTGTGCTTTTGCGGCCGGCTCCCAAAAAAGCGACTTGTAAAATGGAGCTTCAGGGCACTGCAATTCACAAACCTGCAGAGTTATAAATGATAACTCTCGTCCACAAATATATTGAGGGAAGGCAAAGAAGAGGATTTGAAATCAAGGCAGAATTGCAGGAAACAGATTTCAGGAGGTAGATTCGAATCGCCTTTAAAGCACATGAAAAGCGGCAAAACGTTGACAATGATGCCCTTGGCCAAAAAGGGCGTATGCGTTTTTTCCTGAATATATTCAGGAAAAAACGCATACGCCCTTTTTGGCCAACCAAGCAACCTGGAAAGGCAAATCAGCGCTACAAAGAAGTCTCGCTTCCCATCGGTCAAAAGGGCCATGCTGAAAAAAGTGTCAAAACCAGAAATGCAGGACAGGCCATGGAGAAATGGGAGCCTTGCTACACTGATGGGCGGGATGTAAATTGCCAACAGCCACTCTGGAGAAGTGTACGGTGTGTCCTGAAACATCTAAAAAACACAGCTTAGAGAGCATAGGGCACTTCCACGCATGGGGGGATAAAGTGGGAAAATTGAAAATCAGCAAGACACAAGCACCCCAAAGTTTAGGGCTGCTCTGTTGACAAGGACCTCCACTTCCTTCCACCTTAAATATCCCAGGAGAGCGAAAAATGGATAAAAAAGTTGTGGTCCTTATGTACAATGGAATATCACTCAGCCATGAAATCAATGTCATAAGGCTAGTAGCAGCATGATGAGTGGATTTAGGTAAGACGATTCTAAGTGAAATAAGTCACACAGAAAAGGACACTTCTCATAAGGTGTCACTTATAGAGGGAATGTAAAAACCGTTACACTTGAACTGAATTACAAAACAGAACAGAGTCACACATGCAGAAAACACACTATGGCTGCTTAACGGGAAAGGTGAGGTGGGGTGATACATAAAACAAGAGTTTCAAATTAGCTCAGATACCGTTCCATAAACCCAATATGGAATAGACAAGACCTACTCCTTGCTCAGAGAACTGGACTCAACACGCCCGATTCACCGCACAAGAATATATCTGACTAGTAATAATCTTAAAACCTATGTATTGATATCTCTCTGTTAGTGTGTCAAGTGGGTGTAAAGCGGCCTAAACACAGCCGTGAAAAGCAGCTAAACCCCATTATAAAAATAAATTACTTTTAAAAACCCATGAAACAAAGACAGGGAAAGAGAGAGAAATTCTTACACAATTCGTTCAGGGGCTGTGATGCAACCTGGATTGACCATATCTAGACCCACAGCTGGATGAGACATAAGGGTGGACACTCTTGGGGCTGAGAGGTTTGGTGAGGTTGGGTGAGCAAACGCAGACCCTTTAAAGTAATACTGCGTGCTACCCATCGCATGGGTCCCAAATCTCCAGGTTCAAGGGCATCTTCCTACATCGAAAACATGCATGAGAAACCCAGAAGATGGTACACCGTGTGATGGGGAAAGGTTTCTAAAACGCACCTCATTTCTCATCTCCTTGTGCTCGGGTTCGCCATTCCAGCCACTTTACTAGCAATCTCCCTACTTGGAGCATCAGCACCTTTAACCTCCTGTTCCGTACAGGTTGCAATTTGTCCTGAGGATGAACGGGAAGACGGGGAACCAATGAGAGACTAGCTCTTGGTGTTGGGACAGGCACAGGTCACTCTATTTTCCCATCAGGAAGAAGAATTAACCACAGGCTCAGCCTGCCCCCCGGAACCAGAACAGGGCCTGAAGCCATCCTGCGCTTTTGCGGCCGGCTCCCAAAAAAGCGACTTGTAAAATGGAGCTTCAGGGCACTGCAATTCACAAACCTGCAGAGTTATAAATGATAACTCTCGTCCACAAATATATTGAGGGAAGGCAAAGAAGAGGATTTGAAATCAAGGCAGAATTGCAGGAAACAGATTTCAGGAGGTAGATTCGAATCGCCTTTAAAGCACATGAAAAGCGGCAAAACGTTGACAATGATGCCCTTGGCCAAAAAGGGCGTATGCGTTTTTTCCTGAATATATTCAGGAAAAAACGCATACGCCCTTTTTGGCCAACCAAGCAACCTGGAAAGGCAAATCAGCGCTACAAAGAAGTCTCGCTTCACATCGGTCAAAAGGGCCATGCTGAAAAAAGTGTCAAAACCAGAAATGCAGGACAGGCCATGGAGAAATGGGAGCCTTGCTACACTGATGGGCGGGATGTAAATTGCCAACAGCCACTCTGGAGAAGTGTACGGTGTGTCCTGAAACATCTAAAAAACACAGGTTAGAGAGCATAGGGCACTTCCACGCATGGGGGGATAAAGTGGGAAAATTGAAAATCAGCAAGACACAAGCACCCCAAAGTTTAGGGCTGCTCTGTTGACAAGGACCTCCACTTCCTTCCACCTTAAATATCCCAGGAAAGCGAAAAATGGATAAAAAAGTTGTGGTCCTTATGTACAATGGAATATCACTCAGCCATGAAATCAATGTCATAAGGCTAGTAGCAGCATGATGAGTGGATTTAGGTAAGACGATTCTAAGTGAAATAAGTCACACAGAAAAGGACACTTCTCATAAGGTGTCACTTATAGAGGGAATGTAAAAACCGTTACACTTGAACTGAATTACAAAACAGAACAGAGTCACACATGCAGAAAACACACTATGGCTGCTTAACGGGAAAGGTGAGGTGGGGTGATACATAAAACAAGAGTTTCAAATTAGCTCAGATACCGTTCCATAAACCCAATATGGAATAGACAAGAGCTACTCCTTGCTCAGAGAACTGGACTCAACACTCCCGATTCACCGCACAAGAATATATCTGACTAGTAATAATCTTAAAACCTATGTATTGATATCTCTCTGTTAGTGTGTCAAGTGGGTGTAAAGCGGCATAAACACAGCCGTGAAAAGCAGCTAAACCCCATTATAAAAATAAATTACTTTTAAAAACCCATGAAACAAAGACAGGGAAAGAGAGAGAAATTCTTACACAATTCGTTCAGGAGCTGTGATGCAACCTGGATTGACCATATCTAGACCCACAGCTGGATGAGACATAAGGGTGGACACTCTTGGGGCTGAGAGGTTTGGTGAGGTTGGGTGAGCAAACGCAGACCATTTAAAGTAATACTGCGTGCTACCCATCGCATTGGTCCCAAATCTCCAGGTTCAAGGGCATCTTCCTACATCGAAAACATGCATGAGAAACCCAGAAGATGGTACACCGTGTGATGGGGAAAGGTTTCTAAAACGCACCTCAATTCTCATCTCCTTGTGCTCGGGTTCGCCATTCCAGTTACTTTACTAGCAATCTCCCTACTTGGAGCATCAGCACCTTTAACCTCCTGTTCCGTACAGGTTGCAATTTGTCCTGAGGATGAACGGGGAGACGGGGAACCAATGAGAGACTAGCTCTTGGTGTTGGGACAGGCACAGGTCACTCTATTTTCCCATCAGGAAGAAGAATTAACCACAGGCTCAGCCTGCCCCCCTGAACCAGAACAGGGCCTGAAGACATCCGGCGCTTTTGCGGCCGGCTCCCAAAAAACCGACTTGTAAAATGGAGCTTCAGGGCACTGCAATTCACAAACCTGCAGAGTTATAAATGATAACTCTCGTCCACAAATATATTGAGGGAAGGCAAAGAAGAGGATTTGAAATCAAGGCAGAATTGCAGGAAACAGATTTCAGGAGGTAGATTCGAATCGCCTTTAAAGCACATGAAAAGCAGCAAAACGTTGACAATGATGCCCTTGGCCAAAAAGGGCGTATGCGTTTTTTCCTGAATATATTCAGGAAAAAACGCATACGCCCTTTTTGGCCAACCAAGCAACCTGGAAAGGCAAATCAGCGCTACAAAGAAGTCTCGCTTCCCATCGGTCAAAAGGGCCATGCTGAAAAAACTGTCAAAACCAGAAATGCAGGACAGGCCATGGAGAAATGGGAGCCTTGCTACACTGATGGGCAGGATGTAAATTGCCAACAGCCACTCTGGAGAAGTGTACGGTGTGTCCTGAAACATCTAAAAAACACAGCTTAGAGAGCATAGGGCACTTCCACGCATGGGGGGATAAAGTGGGAAAATTGAAAATCAGCAAGACACAAGCACCCCAAAGTTTAGGGCTGCTCTGTTGACAAGGACCTCCACTTCATTCCACCTTAAATATCCCAGGAAAGCGAAAAATGGATAAAAAAGTTGTGGTCCTTATGTACAATGGAATATCACTCAGCCATGAAATCAATGTCATAAGGCTAGTAGCAGCATGATGAGTGGATTTAGGTAAGACGATTCTAAGTGAAATAAGTCACACAGAAAAGGACACTTCTCATAAGGTGTCACTTATAGAGGGAATGTAAAAACCGTTACACTTGAACTGAATTACAAAACAGAACAGAGTCACACATGCAGAAAACACACTATGGCTGCTTAACGGGAAAGGTGAGGTGGGGTGATACATAAAACAAGAGTTTCAAATTAGCTCAGATACCGTTCCATAAACCCAATATGTAATAGACAAGACCTACTCCTTGCTCAGAGAACTGGACTCAACACGCCCGATTCACCGCACAAGAATATATCTGACCAGTAATAATCTTAAAACCTATGTATTGATATCTCTCTGTTAGTGTGTCAAGTGTGTGTAAAGCGGCCTAAACACAGCCGTGAAAAGCAGCTAAACCCCATTATAAAAATAAATTACTTTTAAAAACCCATGAAACAAAGACAGGGAAAGAGAGAGAAATTCTTACACAATTCGTTCAGGAGCTGTGATGCAACCTGGATTGACCATATCTAGACCCACAGCTGGATGACACATAAGGGTGGACACTCTTGGGGCTGAGAGGTTTGGTGAGGTTGGGTGAGCAAACGCAGACCATTTAAAGTAATACTGCGTGCTACCCATCGCATGGGTCCCAAATCTCCAGGTTCAAGGGCATCTTCCTACATCGAAAACATGCATGAGAAACCCAGAAGATGGTACACCGTGTGATGGGGAAAGGTTTCTAAAACGCACCTCATTTCTCATCTCCTTGTGCTCGGGTTCGCCATTCCAGCCACTTTACTAGCAATCTCCCTACTTGGAGCATCAGCACCTTTAACCTCCTGTTCCGTACAGGTTGCAATTTGTCCTGAGGATGAACGGGAAGATGGGGAACCAATGAGAGACTAGCTCTTGGTATTGGGACAGGCACAGGTCACTGTATTTTCCCATCAGGAAGAAGAATTAACCACAGGCTCAGCCTCACCCCAGAACCAGAACAGGGCCTGAAGCCATCCGGCGCTTTTGCGGCCAGCTCCCAAAAAAGCGACTTGTAAAATGGAGCTTCAGGGCATTGCAATTCACAAACCTGCAGAGTTATAAATGATAACTCTCGTCCACAAATATATTGAGGGAAGGCAAAGAAGAGGATTTGAAATCAAGGCAGAATTGCAGGAAACAGATTTCAGGAGGTAGATTCGAATCGCCTTTAAAGCACATGAAAAGCGGCAAAACGTTGACAATGATGCCCTTGGCCAAAAAGGGCGTATGCGTTTTTTCCTGAATATATTCAGGAAAAAACGCATACGCCCTTTTTGGCCAACCAAGCAACCTGGAAAGGCAAATCAGCGCTACAAAGAAGTCTCGCTTCCCATCGGTCAAAAGGGCCATGCTGAAAAAAGTGTCAAAACCAGAAATGCAGGACAGGCCATGGAGAAATGGGAGCCTTGCTACACTGATGGGCGGGATGTAAATTGCCAACAGCCACTCTGGAGAAGTGTACGGTGTGTCCTGAAACATCTAAAAAACACAGCTTAGAGAGCATAGGGCACTTCCACGCATGGGGGGATAAAGTGGGAAAATTGAAAATCAGCAAGACACAAGCACCCCAAAGTTTAGGGCTGCTCTGTTGACAAGGACCTCCACTTCCTTCCACCTTAAATATCCCAGGAAAGCGAAAAATGGATAAAAAAGTTGTGGTCCTTATGTACAATGGAATATCACTCAGCCATGAAATCAATGTCATAAGGCTAGTAGCAGCATGATGAGTGGATTTAGGTAAGACGATTCTAAGTGAAATAAGTCACACAGAAAAGGACACTTCTCATAAGGTGTCACTTATAGAGGGAATGTAAAAACCGTTACACTTGAACTGAATTACAAAACAGAACAGAGTCACACATGCAGAAAACACACTATGGCTGCTTAACGGGAAAGGTGAGGTGGGGTGATACATAAAACAAGAGTTTCAAATTAGCTCAGATACCGTTCCATAAACCCAATATGGAATAGACAAGACCTACTCCTTGCTCAGAGAACTGGACTCAACACGCCCGATTCACCGCACAAGAATATATCTGACTAGTAATAATCTTAAAACCTATGTATTGATATCTCTCTGTTAGTGTGTCAAGTGGGTGTAAAGCGGCCTAAACACAGCCGTGAAAAGCAGCTAAACCCCATTATAAAAATAAATTACTTTTAAAAACCCATGAAACAAAGACAGGGAAAGAGAGAGAAATTCTTACACAATTCGTTCAGGGGCTGTGATGCAACCTGGATTGACCATATCTAGACCCACAGCTGGATGAGACATAAGGGTGGACACTCTTGGGGCTGAGAGGTTTGGTGAGGTTGGGTGAGCAAACGCAGACCATTTAAAGTAATACTGCGTGCTACCCATCGCATGGATCCCAAATCTCCAGGTTCAAGGGCATCTTCCTACATCGAAAACATGCATGAGAAACCCAGACGATGGTACACCGTGTGATCGGGAAAGGTTTCTAAAACGCACCTCATTTCTCATCTCCTTGTGCTCGGGTTCGCCATTCCAGCCACTTTACTAGCAATCTCCCTACTTGGAGCATCAGCACCTTTAACCTCCTGTTCCGTACAGGTTGCAATTTGTCCTGAGGATGAACGGGAAGACGGGGAACCAATGAGAGACTAGCTCTTGGTGTTGGGACAGGCACAGGTCACTCTATTTTCCCATCAGGAAGAAGAATTAACCACAGGCTCAGCCTGCCCCCCTGAACCAGAACAGGGCCTGAAGCCATCCTGCGCTTTTGCGGCCGGCTCCCAAAAAAGCGACTTGTAAAATGGAGCTTCAGGGCACTGCAATTCACAAACCTGCAGAGTTATAAATGATAACTCTCGTCCACAAATATATTGAGGGAAGGCAAAGAAGAGGATTTGAAATCAAGGCAGAATTGCAGGAAACAGATTTCAGGAGGTAGATTCGAATCGCCTTTAAAGCACATGAAAAGCGGCAAAACGTTGACAATGATGCCCTTGGCCAAAAAGGGCGTATGCGTTTTTTCCTGAATATATTCAGGAAAAAACGCATACGCCCTTTTTGGCCAACCAAGCAACCTGGAAAGGCAAATCAGCGCTACAAAGAAGTCTCGCTTCCCATCGGTCAAAAGGGCCATGCTGAAAAAACTGTCAAAACCAGAAATGCAGGACAGGCCATGGAGAAATGGGAGCCTTGCTACACTGATGGGCGGGATGTAAATTGCCAACAGCCACTCTGGAGAAGTGTACGGTGTGTCCTGAAACATCTAAAAAACACAGCTTAGAGAGCATAGGGCACTTCCACGCATGGGGGGATAAAGTGGGAAAATTGAAAATCAGCAAGACACAAGCACCCCAAAGTTTAGGGCTGCTCTGTTGACAAGGACCTCCACTTCCTTCCACCTTAAATATCCCAGGAAAGCGAAAAATGGATAAAAAAGTTGTGGTCCTTATGTACAATGGAATATCACTCAGCCATGAAATCAATGTCATAAGGCTAGTAGCAGCATGATGAGTGGATTTAGGTAAGACGATTCTAAGTGAAATAAGTCACACAGAAAAGGACACTTCTCATAAGGTGTCACTTATAGAGGGAATGTAAAAACCGTTACACTTGAACTGAATTACAAAACAGAACAGAGTCACACATGCAGAAAACACACTATGGCTGCTTAACGGGAAAGGTGAGGTGGGGTGATACATAAAACAAGAGTTTCAAATTAGCTCAGATACCGTTCCATAAACCCAATATGTAATAGACAAGACCTACTCCTTGCTCAGAGAACTGGACTCAACACGCCCGATTCACTGCACAAGAATATATCTGACTAGTAATAATCTTAAAACCTATGTATTGATATCTCTCTGTTAGTGTGTCAAGTGGTTGTAAAGCGGCATAAACACAGCCGTGAAAAGCAGCTAAACCCCATTATAAAAATAAATTACTTTTAAAAACCCATGAAACAAAGACAGGGAAAGAGAGAGAAATTCTTACACAATTCGTTCAGGGGCTGTGATGCAACCTGGATTGACCATATCTAGACCCACAGCTGGATGAGACATAAGGGTGGACACTCTTGGGGCTGAGAGGTTTGGTGAGGTTGGGTGAGCAAACGCAGACCCTTTAAAGTAATACTGCGTGCTACCCATCGCATGGGTCCCAAATCTCCAGGTTCAAGGGCATCTTCCTACATCGAAAACATGCATGAGAAACCCAGAAGATGGTACACCGTGTGATGGGGAAAGGTTTCTAAAACGCACCTCATTTCTCATCTCCTTGTGCTCGGGTTCGCCATTCCAGCCACTTTACTAGCAATCTCCCTACTTGGAGCATCAGCACCTTTAACCTCCTGTTCCGTACAGGTTGCAATTTGTCCTGAGGATGAACGGGAAGACGGGGAACCAATGAGAGACTAGCTCTTGGTGTTGGGACAGGCACAGGTCACTCTATTTTCCCATCAGGAAGAAGAATTAACCACAGGCTCAGCCTGCCCCCCGGAACCAGAACAGGGCCTGAAGCCATCCTGCGCTTTTGCGGCCGGCTCCCAAAAAAGCGACTTGTAAAATGGAGCTTCAGGGCACTGCAATTCACAAACCTGCAGAGTTATAAATGATAACTCTCGTCCACAAATATATTGAGGGAAGGCAAAGAAGAGGATTTGAAATCAAGGCAGAATTGCAGGAAACAGATTTCAGGAGGTAGATTCGAATCGCCTTTAAAGCATATGAAAAGCGGCAAAACGTTGACAATGATGCCCTTGGCCAAAAAGGGCGTATGCGTTTTTTCCTGAATATATTCAGGAAAAAACGAATACGCCCTTTTTGGCCAACCAAGCAACCTGGAAAGGCAAATCAGCGCTACAAAGAAGTCTCGCTTCCCATCGGTCAAAAGGGCCATGCTGAAAAAAGTGTCAAAACCAGAAATGCAGGACAGGCCATGGAGAAATGGGAGCCTTGCTACACTGATGGGCGGGATGTAAATTGCCAACAGCCACTCTGGAGAAGTGTACGGTGTGTCCTGAAACATCTAAAAAACACAGCTTAGAGAGCATAGGGCACTTCCACGCATGGGGGGATAAAGTGGGAAAATTGAAAATCAGCAAGACACAAGCACCCCAAAGTTTAGGGCTGCTCTGTTGACAAGGACCTCCACTTCCTTCCACCTTAAATATCCCAGGAAAGCGAAAAATGGATAAAAAAGTTGTGGTCCTTATGTATAATGGAATATCACTCAGCCATGAAATCAATGTCATAAGGCTAGTAGCAGCATGATGAGTGGATTTAGGTAAGACGATTCTAAGTGAAATAAGTCACACAGAAAAGGACACTTCTCATAAGGTGTCACTTATAGAGGGAATGTAAAAACCGTTACACTTGAACTGAATTACAAAACAGAACAGAGTCACACATGCAGAAAACACACTATGGCTGCTTAACGGGAAAGGTGAGGTGGGGTGATACATAAAACAAGAGTTTCAAATTAGCTCAGATACCGTTCCATAAACCCAATATGGAATAGACAAGACCTACTCCTTGCTCAGAGAACTGGACTCAACACGCCCGATTCACCGCACAAGAATATATCTGACTAGTAATAATCTTAAAACCTATGTATTGATATCTCTCTGTTAGTGTGTCAAGTGGGTGTAAAGCGGCCTAAACACAGCCGTGAAAAGCAGCTAAACCCCATTATAAAAATAAATTACTTTTAAAAACCCATGAAACAAAGACAGGGAAAGAGAGAGAAATTCTTACACAATTCGTTCAGGGGCTGTGATGCAACCTGGATTGACCATATCTAGACCCACAGCTGGATGAGACATAAGGGTGGACACTCTTGGGGCTGAGAGGTTTGGTGAGGTTGGGTGAGCAAACGCAGACCATTTAAAGTAATACTGCGTGCTACCCATCGCATGGATCCCAAATCTCCAGGTTCAAGGGCATCTTCCTACATCGAAAACATGCATGAGAAACCCAGACGATGGTACACCGTGTGATCGGGAAAGGTTTCTAAAACGCACCTCATTTCTCATCTCCTTGTGCTCGGGTTCGCCATTCCAGCCACTTTACTAGCAATCTCCCTACTTGGAGCATCAGCACCTTTAACCTCCTGTTCCGTACAGGTTGCAATTTGTCCTGAGGATGAACGGGAAGACGGGGAACCAATGAGAGACTAGCTCTTGGTGTTGGGACAGGCACAGGTCACTCTATTTTCCCATCAGGAAGAAGAATTAACCACAGGCTCAGCCTGCCCCCCTGAACCAGAACAGGGCCTGAAGCCATCCTGCGCTTTTGCGGCCGGCTCCCAAAAAAGCGACTTGTAAAATGGAGCTTCAGGGCACTGCAATTCACAAACCTGCAGAGTTATAAATGATAACTCTCGTCCACAAATATATTGAGGGAAGGCAAAGAAGAGGATTTGAAATCAAGGCAGAATTGCAGGAAACAGATTTCAGGAGGTAGATTCGAATCGCCTTTAAAGCACATGAAAAGCGGCAAAACGTTGACAATGATGCCCTTGGCCAAAAAGGGCGTATGCGTTTTTTCCTGAATATATTCAGGAAAAAACGCATACGCCCTTTTTGGCCAACCAAGCAACCTGGAAAGGCAAATCAGCGCTACAAAGAAGTCTCGCTTCCCATCGGTCAAAAGGGCCATGCTGAAAAAACTGTCAAAACCAGAAATGCAGGACAGGCCATGGAGAAATGGGAGCCTTGCTACACTGATGGGCGGGATGTAAATTGCCAACAGCCACTCTGGAGAAGTGTACGGTGTGTCCTGAAACATCTAAAAAACACAGCTTAGAGAGCATAGGGCACTTCCACGCATGGGGGGATAAAGTGGGAAAATTGAAAATCAGCAAGACACAAGCACCCCAAAGTTTAGGGCTGCTCTGTTGACAAGGACCTCCACTTCATTCCACCTTAAATATCCCAGGAAAGCGAAAAATGGATAAAAAAGTTGTGGTCCTTATGTACAATGGAATATCGCTCAGCCATGAAATCAATGTCATAAGGCTAGTAGCAGCATGATGAGTGGATTTAGGTAAGACGATTCTAAGTGAAATAAGTCACACAGAAAAGGACACTTCTCATAAGGTGTCACTTATAGAGGGAATGTAAAAACCGTTACACTTGAACTGAATTACAAAACAGAACAGAGTCACACATGCAGAAAACACACTATGGCTGCTTAACGGGAAAGGTGAGGTGGGGTGATACATAAAACAAGAGTTTCAAATTAGCTCAGATACCGTTCCATAAACCCAATATGTAATAGACAAGACCTACTCCTTGCTCAGAGAACTGGACTCAACACGCCCGATTCACTGCACAAGAATATATCTGACTAGTAATAATCTTAAAATCTATGTATTGATATCTCTCTGTTAGTGTGTCAAGTGGGTGTAAAGCGGCATAAACACAGCCGTGAAAAGCAGCTAAACCCCATTATAAAAATAAATTACTTTTAAAAACCCATGAAACAAAGACAGGAAAAGAGAGAGAAATTCTTACACAATTCGTTCAGGGTCTGTGATGCAACCTGGATTGACCATATCTAGACCCACAGCTGAATGAGACATAAGGGTGGACACTCTTGGGGCTGAGAAGTTTGGTGAGGTTGGGTGAGCAAACGCAGACCCTTTAAAGTAATACTGCGTGCTACCCATCGCATGGGTCCCAAATCTCCAGGTTCAAGGGCATCTTCCTACATCGAAAACATGCATGAGAAACCCAGAAGATGGTACACCGTGTGATGGGGAAAGGTTTCTAAAACGCACCTCATTTCTCATCTCCTTGTGCTCGGGTTCGCCATTCCAGCCACTTTACTAGCAATCTCCCTACTTGGAGCATCAGCACCTTTAACCTCCTGTTCCGTACAGGTTGCAATTTGTCCTGAGGATGAACGGGAAGACGGGGAACCAATGAGAGACTAGCTCTTGGTGTTGGGACAGGCACAGGTCACTCTATTTTCCCATCAGGAAGAAGAATTAACCACAGGCTCAGCCTGCCCACCTGAACCAGAACAGGGCCTGAAGCCATCCTGTGCTTTTGCGGCCGGCTCCCAAAAAAGCGACTTGTAAAATGGAGCTTCAGGGCACTGCAATTCACAAACCTGCAGAGTTATAAATGATAACTCTCGTCCACAAATATATTGAGGGAAGGCAAAGAAGAGGATTTGAAATCAAGGCAGAATTGCAGGAAACAGATTTCAGGAGGTAGATTCGAATCGCCTTTAAAGCACATGAAAAGCGGCAAAACGTTGACAATGATGCCCTTGGCCAAAAAGGGCGTATGCGTTTTTTCCTGAATATATTCAGGAAAAAACGCATACGCCCTTTTTGGCCAACCAAGCAACCTGGAAAGGCAAATCAGCACTACAAAGAAGTCTCGCTTCCCATCGGTCAAAAGGGCCATGCTGAAAAAACTGTCAAAACCAGAAATGCAGGACAGGCCATGGAGAAATGGGAGCCTTGCTACACTGATGGGCGGGATGTAAATTGCCAACAGCCACTCTGGAGAAGTGTACGGTGTGTCCTGAAACATCTAAAAAACACAGCTTAGAGAGCATAGGGCACTTCCACGCATGGGGGGATAAAGTGGGAAAATTGAAAATCAGCAAGACACAAGCACCCCAAAGTTTAGGGCTGCTCTGTTGACAAGGACCTCCACTTCCTTCCACCTTAAATATCCCAGGAAAGCGAAAAATGGATAAAAAAGTTGTGGTCCTTATGTACAATGGAATATCACTCAGCCATGAAATCAATGTCATAAGGCTAGTAGCAGCATGATGAGTGGATTTAGGTAAGACGATTCTAAGTGAAATAAGTCACACAGAAAAGGACACTTCTCATAAGGTGTCACTTATAGAGGGAATGTAAAAACCGTTACACTTGAACTGAATTACAAAACAGAACAGAGTCACACATGCAGAAAACACACTATGGCTGCTTAACGGGAAAGGTGAGGTGGGGTGATACATAAAACAAGAGTTTCAAATTAGCTCAGATACCGTTCCATAAACCCAATATGTAATAGACAAGACCTACTCCTTGCTCAGAGAACTGGACTCAACACGCCCGATTCACCGCACAAGAATATATCTGACTAGTAATAATCTTAAAACCTATGTATTGATATCTCTCTGTTCGTGTGTCAAGTGGGTGTAAAGCGGCATAAACACAGCCGTGAAAAGCAGCTAAACCCCATTATAAAAATAAATTACTTTTAAAAACCCATGAAACAAAGACAGGGAAAGAGAGAGAAATTCTTACACAATTCGTTCAGGGGCTGTGATGCAACCTGGATTGACCATATCTAGACCCACAGCTGGATGAGACATAAGGGTGGACACTCTTGGGGCTGAGAGGTTTGGTGAGGTTGGGTGAGCAAACGCAGACCCTTTAAAGTAATACTGCGTGCTACCCATCGCATGGGTCCCAAATCTCCAGGTTCAAGGGCATCTTCCTACATCGAAAACATGCATGAGAAACCCAGAAGATGGTACACCGTGTGATGGGGAAAGGTTTCTAAAACGCACCTCATTTCTCATCTCCTTGTGCTCGGGTTCGCCATTCCAGCCACTTTACTAGCAATCTCCCTACTTGGAGCATCAGCACCTTTAACCTCCTGTTCCGTACAGGTTGCAATTTGTCCTGAGGATGAACGGGAAGACGGGGAACCAATGAGAGACTAGCTCTTGGTGTTGGGACAGGCACAGGCCACTCTATTTTCCCATCAGGATGAAGAATTAACCACAGGCTCAGCCTGCCCCCCTGAACCAGAACAGGGCCTGAAGCCATCCTGCGCTTTTGCGGCCAGCTCCCAAAAAACCGACTTGTAAAATGGAGCTTCAGGGCACTGCAATTCACAAACCTGCAGAGTTATAAATGATAACTCTCGTCCACAAATATATTGAGGGAAGGCAAAGAAGAGGATTTGAAATCAAGGCAGAATTGCAGGAAACAGATTTCAGGAGGTAGATTCGAATCGCCTTTAAAGCACATGAAAAGCGGCAAAACGTTGACAATGATGCCCTTGGCCAAAAAGGGCGTATGCCTTTTTTCCTGAATATATTCAGGAAAAAACGCATACGCCCTTTTTGGCCAACCAAGCAACCTGGAAAGGCAAATCAGCGCTACAAAGAAGTCTCGCTTCCCATCGGTCAAAAGGGCCATGCTGAAAAAAGTGTCAAAACCAGAAATGCAGGACAGGCCATGGAGAAATGGGAGCCTTGCTACACTGATGGGCGGGATGTAAATTGCCAACAGCCACTCTGGAGAAGTGTACGGTGTGTCCTGAAACATCTAAAAAACACAGCTTAGAGAGCATAGGGCACTTCCACGCATGGGGGGATAAAGTGGGAAAATTGAAAATCAGCAAGACACAAGCACCCCAAAGTTTAGGGCTGCTCTGTTGACAAGGACCTCCACTTCATTCCACCTTAAATATCCCAGGAAAGCGAAAAATGGATAAAAAAGTTGTGGTCCTTATGTACAATGGAATATCACTCAGCCATGAAATCAATGTCATAAGGCTAGTAGCAGCATGATGAGTGGATTTAGGTAAGACGATTCTAAGTGAAATAAGTCACACAGAAAAGGACACTTCTCATAAGGTGTCACTTATAGAGGGAATGTAAAAACCGTTACACTTGAACTGAATTACAAAACAGAACAGAGTCACACATGCAGAAAACACACTATGGCTGCTTAACGGGAAAGGTGAGGTGGGGTGATACATAAAACAAGAGTTTCAAATTAGCTCAGATACCGTTCCATAAACCCAATATGGAATAGACAAGACCTACTCCTTGCTCAGAGAACTGGACACAACACGCCCGATTCACCGCACAAGAATATATCTGACTAGTAATAATCTTAAAACCTATGTATTGATATCTCTCTGTTAGTGTGTCAAGTGGGTGTAAAGCGGCATAAACACAGCCGTGAAAAGCAGCTAAACCCCATTATAAAAATAAATTACTTTTAAAAACCCATGAAACAAAGACAGGGAAAGAGAGAGAAATTCTTACACAATTCGTTCAGGGGCTGTGATGCAACCTGGATTGACCATATCTAGACCCACAGCTGGATGAGACATAAGGGTGGACACTCTTGGGGCTGAGAGGTTTGGTGAGGTTGGGTGAGCAAACGCAGACCCTTTAAAGTAATACTGCGTGCTACCCATCGCATGGGTCCCAAATCTCCAGGTTCAAGGGCATCTTCCTACATCGAAAACATGCATGAGAAACCCAGAAGATGGTACACCGTGTGATGGGGAAAGGTTTCTAAAACGCACCTCATTTCTCATCTCCTTGTGCTCGGGTTCGCCATTCCAGCCACTTTACTAGCAATCTCCCTACTTGGAGCATCAGCACCTTTAACCTCCTGTTCCGTACAGGTTGCAATTTGTCCTGAGGATGAACGGGAAGACGGGGAACCAATGAGAGACTAGCTCTTGGTGTTGGGACAGGCACAGGCCACTCTATTTTCCCATCAGGAAGAAGAATTAACCACAGGCTCAGCCTGCCCCCCTGAACCAGAACAGGGCCTGAAGCCATCCTGCGCTTTTGCGGCCAGCTCCCAAAAAACCGACTTGTAAAATGGAGCTTCAGGGCACTGCAATTCACAAACCTGCAGAGTTATAAATCATAACTCTCGTCCACAAATATATTGAGGGAAGGCAAAGAAGAGGATTTGAAATCAAGGCAGAATTGCAGGAAACAGATTTCAGGAGGTAGATTCGAATCGCCTTTAAAGCACATGAAAAGCGGCAAAACGTTGACAATGATGCCCTTGGCCAAAAAGGGCGTATGCGTTTTTTCCTGAATATATTCAGGAAAAAACGCATACGCCCTTTTTGGCCAACCAGGCAACCTGGAAAGGCAAATCAGCGCTACAAAGAAGTCTCGCTTCCCATCGGTCAAAAGGGCCATGCTGAAAAAAGTGTCAAAACCAGAAATGCAGGACAGGCCATGGAGAAATGGGAGACTTGCTACACTGATGGGCGGGATGTAAATTGCCAACAGCCACTCTGGAGAAGTGTACGGTGTGTCCTGAAACATCTAAAAAACACAGCTTAGAGAGCATAGGGCACTTCCACGCATGGGGGGATAAAGTGGGAAAATTGAAAATCAGCAAGACACAAGCACCCCAAAGTTTAGGGCTGCTCTGTTGACAAGGACCTCCACTTCCTTCCACCTTAAATATCCCAGGAAAGCGAAAAATGGATAAAAAAGTTGTGGTCCTTATGTACAATGGAATATCACTCAGCCATGAAATCAATGTCATAAGGCTAGTAGCAGCATGATGAGTGGATTTAGGTAAGACGATTCTAAGTGAAATAAGTCACACAGAAAAGGACACTTCTCATAAGGTGTCACTTATAGAGGGAATGTAAAAACCGTTACACTTGAACTGAATTACAAAACAGAACAGAGTCACACATGCAGAAAACACACTATGGCTGCTTAAAGGGAAAGGTGAGGTGGGGTGATACATAAAACAAGAGTTTCAAATTAGCTCAGATACCGTTCCATAAACCCAATATGTAACAGACAAGACCTACTCCTTGCTCAGAGAACTGGACTCAACACGCCCGATTCACCGCACAAGAATATATCTGACTAGTAATAATCTTAAAACCTATGTATTGATATCTCTCTGTTAGTGGGTCAAGTGGGTGTAAAGCGGCCTAAACACAGCCGTGAAAAGCAGCTACACCCCATTATAAAAATAAATTACTTTTAAAAACCCATGAAACAAAGACAGGGAAAGAGAGAGAAATTCTTACACAATTCGTTCAGGGGCTGTGATGCAACCTGGATTGACCATATCTAGACCCACAGCTGGATGAGACATAAGGGTGGACACTCTTGGGGCTGAGAGGTTTGGTGAGGTTGGGTGAGCAAACGCAGACCCTTTAAAGTAATACTGCGTGCTACCCATCGCATGGGTCCCAAATCTCCAGGTTCAAGGGCATCTTCCTACATCGAAAACATGCATGAGAAACCCAGAAGATGGTACACCGTGTGATGGGGAAAGGTTTCTAAAACGCACCTCATTTCTCATCTCCTTGTGCTCGGGTTCGCCATTCCAGCCACTTTACTAGCAATCTCCCTACTTGGAGCATCAGCACCTTTAACCTCCTGTTCCGTACAGGTTGCAATTTGTCCTGAGGATGAACGGGAAGACGGGGAACCAATGAGAGACTAGCTCTTGGTGTTGGGACAGGCACAGGTCACTCTATTTTCCCATCAGGAAGAAGAATTAACCACAGGCTCAGCCTGCCCCCCTGAACCAGAACAGGGCCTGAAGCCATCCTGCGCTTTTGCGGCCGGCTCCCAAAAAAGCGACCTGTAAAATGGAGCTTCAGGGCACTGCAATTCACAAACCTGCAGAGTTATAAATGATAACTCTCGTCCACAAATATATTGAGGGAAGGCAAAGAAGAGGATTTGAAATCAAGGCAGAATTGCAGGAAACAGATTTCAGGAGGTAGATTCGAATCGCCTTTAAAGCACATGAAAAGCGGCAAAACGTTGACAATGATGCCCTTGGCCAAAAAGGGCGTATGCGTTTTTTCCTGAATATATTCAGGAAAAAACGCATACGCCCTTTTTGGCCAACCAAGCAACCTGGAAAGGCAAATCAGCGCTACAAAGAAGTCTCGCTTCCCATCGGTCAAAAGGGCCATGCTGAAAAAAGTGTCAAAACCAGAAATGCAGGACAGGCCATGGAGAAATGGGAGCCTTGCTACACTGATGGGCGGGATGTAAATTGCCAACAGCCACTCTGGAGAAGTGTACGGTGTGTCCTGAAACATCTAAAAAACACAGCTTAGAGAGCATAGGGCACTTCCACGCATGGGGGGATAAAGTGGGAAAATTGAAAATCAGCAAGACACAAGCACCCCAAAGTTTAGGGCTGCTCTGTTGACAAGGACCTCCACTTCCTTCCACCTTAAATATCCCAGGAAAGCGAAAAATGGATAAAAAAGTTGTGGTCCTTATGTACAATGGAATATCACTCAGCCATGAAATCAATGTCATAAGGCTAGTAGCAGCATGATGAGTGGATTTAGGTAAGACGATTCTAAGTGAAATAAGTCACACAGAAAAGGACACTTCTCATAAGGTGTCACTTATAGAGGGAATGTAAAAACCGTTACACTTGAACTGACTTACAATACAGAACAGAGTCACACATGCAGAAAACACACTATGGCTGCTTAACGGGAAAGGTGAGGTGGGGTGATACATAAAACAAGAGTTTCAAATTAGCTCAGATACCGTTCCATAAACCCAATATGTAATAGACAAGACCTACTCCTTGCTCAGAGAACTGGACTCAACACGCCCGATTCACCGCACAAGAATATATCTGACTAGTAATAATCTTAAAACCTATGTATTGATATCTCTCTGTTAGTGTGTCAAGTGGGTGTAAAGCGGCATAAACACAGCCGTGAAAAGCAGCTAAACCCCATTATAAAAATAAATTACTTTTAAAAACCCATGAAACAAAGACAGGGAAAGAGAGAGAAATTCTTACACAATTCGTTCAGGAGCTGTGATGCAACCTGGATTGACCATATCTAGACCCACAGCTGGATGACACATAAGGGTGGACACTCTTGGGGCTGAGAGGTTTGGTGAGGTTGGGTGAGCAAACGCAGACCCTTTAAAGTAATACTGCGTGCTACCCATCGCATGGGTCCCAAATCTCCAGGTTCAAGGGCATCTTCCTACATCGAAAACATGCATGAGAAACCCAGAAGATGGTACACCGTGTGATGGGGAAAGGTTTCTAAAACGCACCTCATTTCTCATCTCCTTGTGCTCGGGTTCGCCATTCCAGCCACTTTACTAGCAATCTCCCTACTTGGAGCATCAGCACCTTTAACCTCCTGTTCCGTACAGGTTGCAATTTGTCCTGAGGATGAACGGGAAGACGGGGAACCAATGAGAGACTAGCTCTTGGTGTTGGGACAGGCACAGGTCACTCTATTTTCCCATCAGGAAGAAGAATTAACCACAGGCTCAGCCTGCCCCCCGGAACCAGAACAGGGCCTGAAGCCATCCTGCGCTTTTGCGGCCGGCTCCCAAAAAAGCGAGTTGTAAAATGGAGCTTCAGGGCACTGCAATTCACAAACCTGCAGAGTTATAAATGATAACTCTCGTCCACAAATATATTGAGGGAAGGCAAAGAAGAGGATTTGAAATCAAGGCAGAATTGCAGGAAACAGATTTCAGGAGGTAGATTCGAATCGCCTTTAAAGCACATGAAAAGCGGCAAAACGTTGACAATGATGCCCTTGGCCAAAAAGGGCGTATGCGTTTTTTCCTGAATATATTCAGGAAAAAACGCATACGCCCTTTTTGGCCAACCAAGCAACCTGGAAAGGCAAATCAGCGCTACAAAGAAGTCTCGCTTCCCATCGGTCAAAAGGGCCATGCTGAAAAAACTGTCAAAACCAGAAATGCAGGACAGGCCATGGAGAAATGGGAGCCTTGCTACACTGATGGGCGGGATGTAAATTGCCAACAGCCACTCTGGAGAAGTGTACGGTGTGTCCTGAAACATCTAAAAAACACAGCTTAGAGAGCATAGGGCACTTCCACGCATGGGGGGATAAAGTGGGAACATTGAAAATCAGCAAGACACAAGCACCCCAAAGTTTAGGGCTGCTCTGTTGACAAGGACCTCCACTTCCTTCCACCTTAAATATCCCAGGAAAGCGAAAAATGGATAAAAAAGTTGTGGTCCTTATGTACAATGGAATATCACTCAGCCATGAAATCAATGTCATAAGGCTAGTAGCAGCATGATGAGTGGATTTAGGTAAGACGATTCTAAGTGAAATAAGTCACACAGAAAAGGACACTTCTCATAAGGTGTCACTTATAGAGGGAATGTAAAAACCGTTACACTTGAACTGAATTACAAAACAGAACAGAGTCACACATGCAGAAAACACACTATGGCTGCTTAACGGGAAAGGTGAGGTGGGGTGATACATAAAACAAGAGTTTCAAATTAGCTCAGATACCGTTCCATAAACCCAATATGGAATAGACAAGACCTACTCCTTGCTCAGAGAACTGGACTCAACACGCCCGATTCACCGCACAAGAATATATCTGACTAGTAATAATCTTAAAACCTATGTATTGATATCTCTCTGTTAGTGTGTCAAGTGGGTGTAAAGCGGCCTAAACACAGCCGTGAAAAGCAGCTAAACCCCATTATAAAAATAAATTACTTTTAAAAACCCATGAAACAAAGACAGGAAAAGAGAGAGAAATTCTTACACAATTCGTTCAGGGTCTGTGATGCAACCTGGATTGACCATATCTAGACCCACAGCTGAATGAGACATAAGGGTGGACACTCTTGGGGCTGAGAAGTTTGGTGAGGTTGGGTGAGCAAACGCAGACCCTTTAAAGTAATACTGCGTGCTACCCATCGCATGGGTCCCAAATCTCCAGGTTCAAGGGCATCTTCCTACATCGAAAACATGCATGAGAAACCCAGAAGATGGTACACCGTGTGATGGGGAAAGGTTTCTAAAACGCACCTCATTTCTCATCTCCTTGTGCTCGGGTTCGCCATTCCAGCCACTTTACTAGCAATCTCCCTACTTGGAGCATCAGCACCTTTAACCTCCTGTTCCGTACAGGTTGCAATTTGTCCTGAGGATGAACGGGAAGACGGGGAACCAATGAGAGACTAGCTCTTGGTGTTGGGACAGGCACAGGTCACTCTATTTTCCCATCAGGAAGAAGAATTAACCACAGGCTCAGCCTGCCCACCTGAACCAGAACAGGGCCTGAAGCCATCCTGTGCTTTTGCGGCCGGCTCCCAAAAAAGCGACTTGTAAAATGGAGCTTCAGGGCACTGCAATTCACAAACCTGCAGAGTTATAAATGATAACTCTCGTCCACAAATATATTGAGGGAAGGCAAAGAAGAGGATTTGAAATCAAGGCAGAATTGCAGGAAACAGATTTCAGGAGGTAGATTCAAATCGCCTTTAAAGCACATGAAAAGCGGCAAAACGTTGACAATGATGCCCTTGGCCAAAAAGGGCGTATGCGTTTTTTCCTGAATATATTCAGGAAAAAACGCATACGCCCTTTTTGGCCAACCAAGCAACCTGGAAAGGCAAATCAGCACTACAAAGAAGTCTCGCTTCCCATCGGTCAAAAGGGCCATGCTGAAAAAACTGTCAAAACCAGAAATGCAGGACAGGCCATGGAGAAATGGGAGCCTTGCTACACTGATGGGCGGGATGTAAATTGCCAACAGCCACTCTGGAGAAGTGTACGGTGTGTCCTGAAACATCTAAAAAACACAGCTTAGAGAGCATAGGGCACTTCCACGCATGGGGGGATAAAGTGGGAAAATTGAAAATCAGCAAGACACAAGCACCCCAAAGTTTAGGGCTGCTCTGTTGACAAGGACCTCCACTTCCTTCCACCTTAAATATCCCAGGAAAGCGAAAAATGGATAAAAAAGTTGTGGTCCTTATGTACAATGGAATATCACTCAGCCATGAAATCAATGTCATAAGGCTAGTAGCAGCATGATGAGTGGATTTAGGTAAGACGATTCTAAGTGAAATAAGTCACACAGAAAAGGACACTTCTCATAAGGTGTCACTTATAGAGGGAATGTAAAAACCGTTACACTTGAACTGAATTACAAAACAGAACAGAGTCACACATGCAGAAAACACACTATGGCTGCTTAACGGGAAAGGTGAGGTGGGGTGATACATAAAACAAGAGTTTCAAATTAGCTCAGATACCGTTCCATAAACCCAATATGTAATAGACAAGACCTACTCCTTGCTCAGAGAACTGGACTCAACACGCCCGATTCACCGCACAAGAATATATCTGACTAGTAATAATCTTAAAACCTATGTATTGATATCTCTCTGTTAGTGTGTCAAGTGGGTGTAAAGCGGCATAAACACAGCCGTGAAAAGCAGCTAAACCCCATTATAAAAATAAATTACTTTTAAAAACCCATGAAACAAAGACAGGGAAAGAGAGAGAAATTCTTACACAATTCGTTCAGGGGCTGTGATGCAACCTGGATTGACCATATCTAGACCCACAGCTGGATGAGACATAAGGGTGGACACTCTTGGGGCTGAGAGGTTTGGTGAGGTTGGGTGAGCAAACGCAGACCCTTTAAAGTAATACTGCGTGCTACCCATCGCATGGGTCCCAAATCTCCAGGTTCAAGGGCATCTTCCTACATCGAAAACATGCATGAGAAACCCAGAAGATGGTACACCGTGTGATGGGGAAAGGTTTCTAAAACGCACCTCATTTCTCATCTCCTTGTGCTCGGGTTCGCCATTCCAGCCACTTTACTAGCAATCTCCCTACTTGGAGCATCAGCACCTTTAACCTCCTGTTCCGTACAGGTTGCAATTTGTCCTGAGGATGAACGGGAAGACGGGGAACCAATGAGAGACTAGCTCTTGGTGTTGGGACAGGCACAGGCCACTCTATTTTCCCATCAGGATGAAGAATTAACCACAGGCTCAGCCTGCCCCCCTGAACCAGAACAGGGCCTGAAGCCATCCTGCGCTTTTGCGGCCAGCTCCCAAAAAACCGACTTGTAAAATGGAGCTTCAGGGCACTGCAATTCACAAACCTGCAGAGTTATAAAAGATAACTCTCGTCCACAAATATATTGAGGGAAGGCAAAGAAGAGGATTTGAAATCAAGGCAGAATTGCAGGAAACAGATTTCAGGAGGTAGATTCGAATCGCCTTTAAAGCACATGAAAAGCGGCAAAACGTTGACAATGATGCCCTTGGCCAAAAAGGGCGTATGCCTTTTTTCCTGAATATATTCAGGAAAAAACGCATACGCCCTTTTTGGCCAACCAAGCAACCTGGAAAGGCAAATCAGCGCTACAAAGAAGTCTCGCTTCCCATCGGTCAAAAGGGCCATGCTGAAAAAACTGTCAAAACCAGAAATGCAGGACAGGCCATGGAGAAATGGGAGCCTTGCTACACTGATGGGCGGGATGTAAATTGCCAACAGCCACTCTGGAGAAGTGTACGGTGTGTTCTGAAACATCTAAAAAACACAGCTTAGAGAGCATAGGGCACTTCCACGCATGGGGGGATAAAGTGGGAAAATTGAAAATCAGCAAGACACAAGCACCCCAAAGTTTAGGGCTGCTCTGTTGACAAGGACCTCCACTTCATTCCACCTTAAATATCCCAGGAAAGCGAAAAATGGATAAAAAAGTTGTGGTCCTTATGTACAATGGAATATCACTCAGCCATGAAATCAATGTCATAAGGCTAGTAGCAGCATGATGAGTGGATTTAGGTAAGACGATTCTAAGTGAAATAAGTCACACAGAAAAGGACACTTCTCATAAGGTGTCACTTATAGAGGGAATGTAAAAACCGTTACACTTGAACTGAATTACAAAACAGAACAGAGTCACACATGCAGAAAACACACTATGGCTGCTTAACGGGAAAGGTGAGGTGGGGTGATACATAAAACAAGAGTTTCAAATTAGCTCAGATACCGTTCCATAAACCCAATATGGAATAGACAAGACCTACTCCTTGCTCAGAGAACTGGACACAACACGCCCGATTCACCGCACAAGAATATATCTGACTAGTAATAATCTTAAAACCTATGTATTGATATCTCTCTGTTAGTGTGTCAAGTGGGTGTAAAGCGGCATAAACACAGCCGTGAAAAGCAGCTAAACCCCATTATAAAAATAAATTACTTTTAAAAACCCATGAAACAAAGACAGGGAAAGAGAGAGAAATTCTTACACAATTCGTTCAGGGGCTGTGATGCAACCTGGATTGACCATATCTAGACCCACAGCTGGATGAGACATAAGGGTGGACACTCTTGGGGCTGAGAGGTTTGGTGAGGTTGGGTGAGCAAACGCAGACCCTTTAAAGTAATACTGCGTGCTACCCATCGCATGGGTCCCAAATCTCCAGGTTCAAGGGCATCTTCCTACATCGAAAACATGCATGAGAAACCCAGAAGATGGTACACCGTGTGATGGGGAAAGGTTTCTAAAACGCACCTCATTTCTCATCTCCTTGTGCTCGGGTTCGCCATTCCAGCCACTTTACTAGCAATCTCCCTACTTGGAGCATCAGCACCTTTAACCTCCTGTTCCGTACAGGTTGCAATTTGTCCTGAGGATGAACGGGAAGACGGGGAACCAATGAGAGACTAGCTCTTGGTGTTGGGACAGGCACAGGCCACTCTATTTTCCCATCAGGAAGAAGAATTAACCACAGGCTCAGCCTGCCCCCCTGAACCAGAACAGGGCCTGAAGCCATCCTGCGCTTTTGCGGCCAGCTCCCAAAAAACCGACTTGTAAAATGGAGCTTCAGGGCACTGCAATTCACAAACCTGCAGAGTTATAAATCATAACTCTCGTCCACAAATATATTGAGGGAAGGCAAAGAAGAGGATTTGAAATCAAGGCAGAATTGCAGGAAACAGATTTCAGGAGGTAGATTCGAATCGCCTTTAAAGCACATGAAAAGCGGCAAAACGTTGACAATGATGCCCTTGGCCAAAAAGGGCGTATGCGTTTTTTCCTGAATATATTCAGGAAAAAACGCATACGCCCTTTTTGGCCAACCAAGCAACCTGGAAAGGCAAATCAGCGCTACAAAGAAGTCTCGCTTCCCATCGGTCAAAAGGGCCATGCTGAAAAAAGTGTCAAAACCAGAAATGCAGGACAGGCCATGGAGAAATGGGAGCCTTGCTACACTGATGGGCGGGATGTAAATTGCCAACAGCCACTCTGGAGAAGTGTACGGTGTGTCCTGAAACATCTAAAAAACACAGCTTAGAGAGCATAGGGCACTTCCACGCATGGGGGGATAAAGTGGGAAAATTGAAAATCAGCAAGACACAAGCACCCCAAAGTTTAGGGCTGCTCTGTTGACAAGGACCTCCACTTCCTTCCACCTTAAATATCCCAGGAAAGCGAAAAATGGATAAAAAAGTTGTGGTCCTTATGTACAATGGAATATCACTCAGCCATGAAATCAATGTCATAAGGCTAGTAGCAGCATGATGAGTGGATTTAGGTAAGACGATTCTAAGTGAAATAAGTCACACAGAAAAGGACACTTCTCATAAGGTGTCACTTATAGAGGGAATGTAAAAACCGTTACACTTGAACTGAATTACAAAACAGAACAGAGTCACACATGCAGAAAACACACTATGGCTGCTTAAAGGGAAAGGTGAGGTGGGGTGATACATAAAACAAGAGTTTCAAATTAGCTCAGATACCGTTCCATAAACCCAATATGTAACAGACAAGACCTACTCCTTGCTCAGAGAACTGGACTCAACACGCCCGATTCACCGCACAAGAATATATCTGACTAGTAATAATCTTAAAACCTATGTATTGATATCTCTCTGTTAGTGGGTCAAGTGGGTGTAAAGCGGCCTAAACACAGCCGTGAAAAGCAGCTACACCCCATTATAAAAATAAATTACTTTTAAAAACCCATGAAACAAAGACAGGGAAAGAGAGAGAAATTCTTACACAATTCGTTCAGGGGCTGTGATGCAACCTGGATTGACCATATCTAGACCCACAGCTGGATGAGACATAAGGGTGGACACTCTTGGGGCTGAGAGGTTTGGTGAGGTTGGGTGAGCAAACGCAGACCCTTTAAAGTAATACTGCGTGCTACCCATCGCATGGGTCCCAAATCTCCAGGTTCAAGGGCATCTTCCTACATCGAAAACATGCATGAGAAACCCAGAAGATGGTACACCGTGTGATGGGGAAAGGTTTCTAAAACGCACCTCATTTCTCATCTCCTTGTGCTCGGGTTCGCCATTCCAGCCACTTTACTAGCAATCTCCCTACTTGGAGCATCAGCACCTTTAACCTCCTGTTCCGTACAGGTTGCAATTTGTCCTGAGGATGAACGGGAAGACGGGGAACCAATGAGAGACTAGCTCTTGGTGTTGGGACAGGCACAGGTCACTCTATTTTCCCATCAGGAAGAAGAATTAACCACAGGCTCAGCCTGCCCCCCTGAACCAGAACAGGGCCTGAAGCCATCCTGCGCTTTTGCGGCCGGCTCCCAAAAAAGCGACCTGTAAAATGGAGCTTCAGGGCACTGCAATTCACAAACCTGCAGAGTTATAAATGATAACTCTCGTCCACAAATATATTGAGGGAAGGCAAAGAAGAGGATTTGAAATCAAGGCAGAATTGCAGGAAACAGATTTCAGGAGGTAGATTCGAATCGCCTTTAAAGCACATGAAAAGCGGCAAAACGTTGACAATGATGCCCTTGGCCAAAAAGGGCGTATGCGTTTTTTCCTGAATATATTCAGGAAAAAACGCATACGCCCTTTTTGGCCAACCAAGCAACCTGGAAAGGCAAATCAGCGCTACAAAGAAGTCTCGCTTCCCATCGGTCAAAAGGGCCATGCTGAAAAAAGTGTCAAAACCAGAAATGCAGGACAGGCCATGGAGAAATGGGAGCCTTGCTACACTGATGGGCGGGATGTAAATTGCCAACAGCCACTCTGGAGAAGTGTACGGTGTGTCCTGAAACATCTAAAAAACACAGCTTAGAGAGCATAGGGCACTTCCACGCATGGGGGGATAAAGTGGGAAAATTGAAAATCAGCAAGACACAAGCACCCCAAAGTTTAGGGCTGCTCTGTTGACAAGGACCTCCACTTCCTTCCACCTTAAATATCCCAGGAAAGCGAAAAATGGATAAAAAAGTTGTGGTCCTTATGTACAATGGAATATCACTCAGCCATGAAATCAATGTCATAAGGCTAGTAGCAGCATGATGAGTGGATTTAGGTAAGACGATTCTAAGTGAAATAAGTCACACAGAAAAGGACACTTCTCATAAGGTGTCACTTATAGAGGGAATGTAAAAACCGTTACACTTGAACTGAATTACAAAACAGAACAGAGTCACACATGCAGAAAACACACTATGGCTGCTTAACGGGAAAGGTGAGGTGGGGTGATACATAAAACAAGAGTTTCAAATTAGCTCAGATACCGTTCCAAAAACCCAATATGGAATAGACAAGACCTACTCCTTGCTCAGAGAACTGGACACAACACGCCCGATTCACCGCACAAGAATATATCTGACTATTAATAATCTTAAAACCTATGTATTGATATCTCTCTGTTAGTGTGTCAAGTGGGTGTAAAGCGGCCTAAACACAGCCGTGAAAAGCAGCTAAACCCCATTATAAAAATAAATTACTTTTAAAAACCCATGAAAAAAGACAGGGAAAGAGAGAGAAATTCTTACACAATTCGTTGAGGGGCTGTGATGCAACCTGGATTGACCATATCTAGACCCACAGCTGGATGAGACATAAGGGTGGACACTCTTGGGGCTGAGAGGTTTGGTGAGGTTGGGTGAGCAAACGCAGACCCTTTAAAGTAATACTGCGTGCTACCCATCGCATGGATCCCAAATCTCCAGGTTCAAGGGCATCTTCCTACATCGAAAACATGCATGAGAAACCCAGAAGATGGTACACCGTGTGATGGGGAAAGGTTTCTAAAACGCACCTCATTTCACATCTCCTTGTGCTCGGGTTCGCCATTCCAGCCACTTTACTAGCAATCTCCCTACTTGGAGCATCAGCACCTTTAACCTCCTGTTCCGTACAGGTTGCAATTTGTCCTGAGGATGAACGGGAAGACGGGGAACCAATGAGAGACTAGCTCTTGGTGTTGGGACAGGCACAGGTCACTCTATTTTCCCATCAGGAAGAAGAATTAACCACAGGCTCAGCCTGCCCCCCGGAACCAGAACAGGGCCTGAAGCCATCCTGCGCTTTTGCGGCCGGCTCCCAAAAAAGCGAGTTGTAAAATGGAGCTTCAGGGCACTGCAATTCACAAACCTGCAGAGTTATAAATGATAACTCTCGTCCACAAATATATTGAGGGAAGGCAAAGAAGAGGATTTGAAATCAAGGCAGAATTGCAGGAAACAGATTTCAGGAGGTAGATTCGAATCGCCTTTAAAGCACATGAAAAGCGGCAAAACGTTGACAATGATGCCCTTGGCCAAAAAGGGCGTATGCGTTTTTTCCTGAATATATTCAGGAAAAAACGCATACGCCCTTTTTGGCCAACCAAGCAACCTGGAAAGGCAAATCAGCGCTACAAAGAAGTCTCGCTTCCCATCGGTCAAAAGGGCCATGCTGAAAAAACTGTCAAAACCAGAAATGCAGGACAGGCCATGGAGAAATGGGAGCCTTGCTACACTGATGGGCGGGATGTAAATTGCCAACAGCCACTCTGGAGAAGTGTACGGTGTGTCCTGAAACATCTAAAAAACACAGCTTAGAGAGCATAGGGCACTTCCACGCATGGGGGGATAAAGTGGGAACATTGAAAATCAGCAAGACACAAGCACCCCAAAGTTTAGGGCTGCTCTGTTGACAAGGACCTCCACTTCCTTCCACCTTAAATATCCCAGGAAAGCGAAAAATGGATAAAAAAGTTGTGGTCCTTATGTACAATGGAATATCACTCAGCCATGAAATCAATGTCATAAGGCTAGTAGCAGCATGATGAGTGGATTTAGGTAAGACGATTCTAAGTGAAATAAGTCACACAGAAAAGGACACTTCTCATAAGGTGTCACTTATAGAGGGAATGTAAAAACCGTTACACTTGAACTGAATTACAAAACAGAACAGAGTCACACATGCAGAAAACACACTATGGCTGCTTAACGGGAAAGGTGAGGTGGGGTGATACATAAAACAAGAGTTTCAAATTAGCTCAGATACCGTTCCATAAACCCAATATGGAATAGACAAGACCTACTCCTTGCTCAGAGAACTGGACTCAACACGCCCGATTCACCGCACAAGAATATATCTGACTAGTAATAATCTTAAAACCTATGTATTGATATCTCTCTGTTAGTGTGTCAAGTGGGTGTAAAGCGGCCTAAACACAGCCGTGAAAAGCAGCTAAACCCCATTATAAAAATAAATTACTTTTAAAAACCCATGAAACAAAGACAGGGAAAGAGAGAGAAATTCTTACACAATTCGTTCAGGGGCTGTGATGCAACCTGGATTGACCATATCTAGACCCACAGCTGGATGAGACATAAGGGTGGACACTCTTGGGGCTGAGAGGTTTGGTGAGGTTGGGTGAGCAAACGCAGACCCTTTAAAGTAATACTGCGTGCTACCCATCGCATGGATCCCAAATCTCCAGGTTCAAGGGCATCTTCCTACATCGAAAACATGCATGAGAAACCCAGAGGATGGTACACCGTGTGATGGGGAAAGGTTTCTAAAACGCACCTCATTTCTCATCTCCTTGTGCTCGGGTTCGCCATTCCAGCCACTTTACTAGCAATCTCCCTACTTGGAGCATCAGCACCTTTAACCTCCTGTTCCGTACAGGTTGCAATTTGTCCTGAGGATGAACGGGAAGACGGGGAACCAATGAGAGACTAGCTCTTGGTGTTGGGACAGGCACAGGTCACTCTATTTTCCCATCAGGAAGAAGAATTAACCACAGGCTCAGCCTGCCCCCCAGAACCAGAACAGGGCCTGAAGCCATCCGGCGCTTTTGCGGCCGGCTCCCAAAAAAGCGACTTGTAAAATGGAGCTTCAGGGCACTGCAATTCACAAACCTGCAGAGTTATAAATGATAACTCTCGTCCACAAATATATTGAGGGAAGGCAAAGAAGAGGATTTGAAATCAAGGCAGAATTGCAGGAAACAGATTTCAGGAGGTAGATTCGAATCGCCTTTAAAGCACATGAAAAGCGGCAAAACGTTGACAATGATGCCCTTGGCCAAAAAGGGCGTATGCGTTTTTTCCTGAATATATTCAGGAAAAAACGCATACGCCCTTTTTGGCCAACCAAGCAACCTGGAAAGGCAAATCAGCGCTACAAAGAAGTCTCGCTTCCCATCGGTCAAAAGGGCCATGCTGAAAAAAGTGTCAAAACCAGAAATGCAGGACAGGCCATGGAGAAATGGGAGCCTTGCTACACTGATGGGCGGGATGTAAATTGCCAACAGCCACTCTGGAGAAGTGTACGGTGTGTCCTGAAACATCTAAAAAACACAGCTTAGAGAGCATAGGGTACTTCCACGCATGGGGGGATAAAGTGGGAAAATTGAAAATCAGCAAGACACAAGCACCCCAAAGTTTAGGGCTGCTCTGTTGACAAGGACCTCCACTTCCTTCCACCTTAAATATCCCAGGAAAGCGAAAAATGGATAAAAAAGTTGTGGTCCTTATGTACAATGGAATATCACTCAGCCATGAAATCAATGTCATAAGGCTAGTAGCAGCATGATGAGTGGATTTAGGTAAGACGATTCTAAGTGAAATAAGTCACACAGAAAAGGACACTTCTCATAAGGTGTCACTTATAGAGGGAATGTAAAAACCGTTACACTTGAACTGACTTACAATACAGAACAGAGTCACACATGCAGAAAACACACTATGGCTGCTTAACGGGAAAGGTGAGGTGGGGTGATACATAAAACAAGAGTTTCAAATTAGCTCAGATACCGTTCCATAAACCCAATATGTAATAGACAAGACCTACTCCTTGCTCAGAGAACTGGACTCAACACGCCCGATTCACCGCACAAGAATATATCTGACTAGTAATAATCTTAAAACCTATGTATTGATATCTCTCTGTTAGTGTGTCAAGTGGGTGTAAAGCGGCCTAAACACAGCCGTGAAAAGCAGCTAAACCCCATTATAAAAATAAATTACTTTTAAAAACCCATGAAACAAAGACAGGGAAAGAGAGAGAAATTCTTACACAATTCGTTAAGGGGCTGTGATGCAACCTGGATTGACCATATCTAGACCCACAGCTGGATGAGACATAAGGGTGGACACTCTTGGGGCTGAGAGGTTTGGTGAGGTTGGGTGAGCAAACGCAGACCCTTTAAAGTAATACTGCGTGCTACCCATCGCATGGATCCCAAATCTCCAGGTTCAAGGGCATCTTCCTACATCGAAAACATGCATGAGAAACCCAGAGGATGGTACACCGTGTGATGGGGAAAGGTTTCTAAAACGCACCTCATTTCTCATCTCCTTGTGCTCGGGTTCGCCATTCCAGCCACTTTACTAGCAATCTCCCTACTTGGAGCATCAGCACCTTTAACCTCCTGTTCCGTACAGGTTGCAATTTGTCCTGAGGATGAACGGGAAGACGGGGAACCAATGAGAGACTAGCTCTTGGTGTTGGGACAGGCACAGGTCACTCTATTTTCCCATCAGGAAGAAGAATTAACCACAGGCTCAGCCTGCCCCCCTGAACCAGAACAGGGCCTGAAGCCATCCTGCGCTTTTGCGGCCGGCTCCCAAAAAAGCGACTTGTAAAATGGAGCTTCAGGGCACTGCAATTCACAAACCTGCAGAGTTATAAATGATAACTCTCGTCCACAAATATATTGAGGGAAGGCAAAGAAGAGGATTTGAAATCAAGGCAGAATTGCAGGAAACAGATTTCAGGAGGTAGATTCGAATCGCCTTTAAAGCACATGAAAAGCGGCAAAACGTTGACAATGATGCCCTTGGCCAAAAAGGGCGTATGCGTTTTTTCCTGAATATATTCAGGAAAAAACGCCTACGCCCTTTTTGGCCAACCAAGCAACCTGGAAAGGCAAATCAGCGCTACAAAGAAGTCTCGCTTCCCATCGGTCAAAAGGGCCATGCTGAAAAAACTGTCAAAACCAGAAATGCAGGACAGGCCATGGAGAAATGGGAGCCTTGCTACACTGATGGGCGGGATGTAAATTGCCAACAGCCACTCTGGAGAAGTGTACGGTGTGTCCTGAAACATCTAAAAAACACAGCTTAGAGAGCATAGGGTACTTCCACGCATGGGGGGATAAAGTGGGAAAATTGAAAATCAGCAAGACACAAGCACCCCTAAGTTTAGGGCTGCTCTGTTGACAAGGACCTCCACTTCCTTCCACCTTAAATATCCCAGGAAAGCGAAAAATGGATAAAAAAGTTGTGGTCCTTATGTACAATGGAATATCACTCAGCCATGAAATCAATGTCATAAGGCTAGTAGCAGCATGATGAGTGGATTTAGGTAAGACGATTCTAAGTGAAATAAGTCACACAGAAAAGGACACTTCTCATAAGGTGTCACTTATAGAGGGAATGTAAAAACCGTTACACTTGAACTGACTTACAATACAGAACAGAGTCACACATGCAGAAAACACACTATGGCTGCTTAACGGGAAAGGTGAGGTGGGGTGATACATAAAACAAGAGTTTCAAATTAGCTCAGATACCGTTCCATAAACCCAATATGTAATAGACAAGACCTACTCCTTGCTCAGAGAACTGGACTCAACACGCCCGATTCACCGCACAAGAATATATCTGACTAGTAATAATCTTAAAACCTATGTATTGATATCTCTCTGTTAGTGTGTCAAGTGGGTGTAAAGCGGCATAAACACAGCCGTGAAAAGCAGCTAAACCCCATTATAAAAATAAATTACTTTTAAAAACCCATGAAACAAAGACAGGGAAAGAGAGAGAAATTCTTACACAATTCGTTCAGGAGCTGTGATGCAACCTGGATTGACCATATCTAGACCCACAGCTGGATGACACATAAGGGTGGACACTCTTGGGGCTGAGAGGTTTGGTGAGGTTGGGTGAGCAAACGCAGACCCTTTAAAGTAATACTGCGTGCTACCCATCGCATGGGTCCCAAATCTCCAGGTTCAAGGGCATCTTCCTACATCGAAAACATGCATGAGAAACCCAGAAGATGGTACACCGTGTGATGGGGAAAGGTTTCTAAAACGCACCTCATTTCTCATCTCCTTGTGCTCGGGTTCGCCATTCCAGCCACTTTACTAGCAATCTCCCTACTTGGAGCATCAGCACCTTTAACCTCCTGTTCCGTACAGGTTGCAATTTGTCCTGAGGATGAACGGGAAGACGGGGAACCAATGAGAGAGTAGCTCTTGGTGTTGGGACAGGCACAGGTCACTCTATTTTCCCATCAGGAAGAAGAATTAACCACAGGCTCAGCCTGCCCCCCGGAACCAGAACAGGGCCTGAAGCCATCCTGCGCTTTTGCGGCCGGCTCCCAAAAAAGCGAGTTGTAAAATGGAGCTTCAGGGCACTGCAATTCACAAACCTGCAGAGTTATAAATGATAACTCTCGTCCACAAATATATTGAGGGAAGGCAAAGAAGAGGATTTGAAATCAAGGCAGAATTGCAGGAAACAGATTTCAGGAGGTAGATTCGAATCGCCTTTAAAGCACATGAAAAGCGGCAAAACGTTGACAATGATGCCCTTGGCCAAAAAGGGCGTATGCGTTTTTTCCTGAATATATTCAGGAAAAAACGCATACGCCCTTTTTGGCCAACCAAGCAACCTGGAAAGGCAAATCAGCGCTACAAAGAAGTCTCGCTTCCCATCGGTCAAAAGGGCCATGCTGAAAAAAGTGTCAAAACCAGAAATGCAGGACAGGCCATGGAGAAATGGGAGCCTTGCTACACTGATGGGCGGGATGTAAATTGCCAACAGCCACTCTGGAGAAGTGTACGGTGTGTCCTGAAACATCTAAAAAACACAGCTTAGAGAGCATAGGGCACTTCCACGCATGGGGGATAAAGTGGGAACATTGAAAATCAGCAAGACACAAGCACCCCAAAGTTTAGGGCTGCTCTGTTGACAAGGACCTCCACTTCCTTCCACCTTAAATATCCCAGGAAAGCGAAAAATGGATAAAAAAGTTGTGGTCCTTATGTACAATGGAATATCACTCAGCCATGAAATCAATGTCATAAGGCTAGTAGCAGCATGATGAGTGGATTTAGGTAAGACGATTCTAAGTGAAATAAGTCACACAGAAAAGGACACTTCTCATAAGGTGTCACTTATAGAGGGAATGTAAAAACCGTTACACTTGAACTGAATTACAAAACAGAACAGAGTCACACATGCAGAAAACACACTATGGCTGCTTAACGGGAAAGGTGAGGTGGGGTGATACATAAAACAAGAGTTTCAAATTAGCTCAGATACCGTTCCATAAACCCAATATGGAATAGACAAGACCTACTCCTTGCTCAGAGAACTGGACTCAACACGCCCGATTCACCGCACAAGAATATATCTGACTAGTAATAATCTTAAAACCTATGTATTGATATCTCTCTGTTAGTGTGTCAAGTGGGTGTAAAGCGGCCTAAACACAGCCGTGAAAAGCAGCTAAACCCCATTATAAAAATAAATTACTTTTAAAAACCCATGAAACAAAGACAGGGAAAGAGAGAGAAATTCTTACACAATTCGTTAAGGGGCTGTGATGCAACCTGGATTGACCATATCTAGACCCACAGCTGGATGAGACATAAGGGTGGACACTCTTGGGGCTGAGAGGTTTGGTGAGGTTGGGTGAGCAAACGCAGACCCTTTAAAGTAATACTGCGTGCTACCCATCGCATGGATCCCAAATCTCCAGGTTCAAGGGCATCTTCCTACATCGAAAACATGCATGAGAAACCCAGAGGATGGTACACCGTGTGATGGGGAAAGGTTTCTAAAACGCACCTCATTTCTCATCTCCTTGTGCTCGGGTTCGCCATTCCAGCCACTTTACTAGCAATCTCCCTACTTGGAGCATCAGCACCTTTAACCTCCTGTTCCGTACAGGTTGCAATTTGTCCTGAGGATGAACGGGAAGACGGGGAACCAATGAGAGACTAGCTCTTGGTGTTGGGACAGGCACAGGTCACTCTATTTTCCCATCAGGAAGAAGAATTAACCACAGGCTCAGCCTGCCCCCCTGAACCAGAACAGGGCCTGAAGCCATCCTGCGCTTTTGCGGCCGGCTCCCAAAAAAGCGACTTGTAAAATGGAGCTTCAGGGCACTGCAATTCACAAACCTGCAGAGTTATAAATGATAACTCTCGTCCACAAATATATTGAGGGAAGGCAAAGAAGAGGATTTGAAATCAAGGCAGAATTGCAGGAAACAGATTTCAGGAGGTAGATTCGAATCGCCTTTAAAGCACATGAAAAGCGGCAAAACGTTGACAATGATGCCCTTGGCCAAAAAGGGCGTAGGCGTTTTTTCCTGAATATATTCAGGAAAAAACGCCTACGCCCTTTTTGGCCAACCAAGCAACCTGGAAAGGCAAATCAGCGCTACAAAGAAGTCTCGCTTCCCATCGGTCAAAAGGGCCATGCTGAAAAAACTGTCAAAACCAGAAATGCAGGACAGGCCATGGAGAAATGGGAGCCTTGCTACACTGATGGGCGGGATGTAAATTGCCAACAGCCACTCTGGAGAAGTGTACGGTGTGTCCTGAAACATCTAAAAAACACAGCTTAGAGAGCATAGGGCACTTCCACGCATGGGGGGATAAAGCGGGAAAATTGAAAATCAGCAAGACACAAGCACCCCAAAGTTTAGGGCTGCTCTGTTGACAAGGACCTCCACTTCCTTCCACCTTAAATATCCCAGGAAAGCGAAAAATGGATAAAAAAGTTGTGGTCCTTATGTACAATGGAATATCACTCAGCCATGAAATCAATGTCATAAGGCTAGTAGCAGCATGATGAGTGGATTTAGGTAAGACGATTCTAAGTGAAATAAGTCACACAGAAAAGGACACTTCTCATAAGGTGTCACTTATAGAGGGAATGTAAAAACCGTTACACTTGAACTGACTTACAATACAGAACAGAGTCACACATGCAGAAAACACACTATGGCTGCTTAACGGGAAAGGTGAGGTGGGGTGATACATAAAACAAGAGTTTCAAATTAGCTCAGATACCGTTCCATAAACCCAATATGTAATAGACAAGACCTACTCCTTGCTCAGAGAACTGGACTCAACACGCCCGATTCACCGCACAAGAATATATCTGACTAGTAATAATCTTAAAACCTATGTATTGATATCACTCTGTTAGTGTGTCAAGTGGGTGTAAAGCGGCATAAACACAGCCGTGAAAAGCAGCTAAACCCCATTATAAAAATAAATTACTTTTAAAAACCCATGAAACAAAGACAGGGAAAGAGAGAGAAATTCTTACACAATTCGTTCAGGAGCTGTGATGCAACCTGGATTGACCATATCTAGACCCACAGCTGGATGACACATAAGGGTGGACACTCTTGGGGCTGAGAGGTTTGGTGAGGTTGGGTGAGCAAACGCAGACCCTTTAAAGTAATACTGCGTGCTACCCATCGCATGGGTCCCAAATCTCCAGGTTCAAGGGCATCTTCCTACATCGAAAACATGCATGAGAAACCCAGAAGATGGTACACCGTGTGATGGGGAAAGGTTTCTAAAACGCACCTCATTTCTCATCTCCTTGTGCTCGGGTTCGCCATTCCAGCCACTTTACTAGCAATCTCCCTACTTGGAGCATCAGCACCTTTAACCTCCTGTTCCGTACAGGTTGCAATTTGTCCTGAGGATGAACGGGAAGACGGGGAACCAATGAGAGACTAGCTCTTGGTGTTGGGACAGGCACAGGTCACTCTATTTTCCCATCAGGAAGAAGAATTAACCACAGGCTCAGCCTGCCCCCCGGAACCAGAACAGGGCCTGAAGCCATCCTGCGCTTTTGCGGCCGGCTCCCAAAAAACCGACTTGTAAAATGGAGCTTCAGGGCACTGCAATTCACAAACCTGCAGAGTTATAAATGATAACTCTCGTCCACAAATATATTGAGGGAAGGCAAAGAAGAGGATTTGAAATCAAGGCAGAATTGCAGGAAACAGATTTCAGGAGGTAGATTCGAATCGCCTTTAAAGCACATGAAAAGCGGCAAAACGTTGACAATGATGCCCTTGGCCAAAAAGGGCGTATGCGTTTTTTCCTGAATATATTCAGGAAAAAACGCATACGCCCTTTTTGGCCAACCAAGCAACCTGGAAAGGCAAATCAGCGCTACAAAGAAGTCTCGCTTCCCATCGGTCAAAAGGGCCATGCTGAAAAAACTGTCAAAACCAGAAATGCAGGACAGGCCATGGAGAAATGGGAGCCTTGCTACACTGATGGGCGGGATGTAAATTGCCAACAGCCACTCTGGAGAAGTGTACGGTGTGTCCTGAAACATCTAAAAAACACAGCTTAGAGAGCATAGGGCACTTCCACGCATGGGGGGATAAAGTGGGAACATTGAAAATCAGCAAGACACAAGCACCCCAAAGGTTAGGGCTGCTCTGTTGACAAGGACCTCCACTTCCTTCCACCTTAAATATCCCAGGAAAGCGAAAAATGGATAAAAAAGTTGTGGTCCTTATGTACAATGGAATATCACTCAGCCATGAAATCAATGTCATAAGGCTAGTAGCAGCATGATGAGTGGATTTAGGTAAGACGATTCTAAGTGAAATAAGTCACACAGAAAAGGACACTTCTCATAAGGTGTCACTTATAGAGGGAATGTAAAAACCGTTACACTTGAACTGAATTACAAAACAGAACAGAGTCACACATGCAGAAAACACACTATGGCTGCTTAACGGGAAAGGTGAGGTGGGGTGATACATAAAACAAGAGTTTCAAATTAGCTCAGATACCGTTCCATAAACCCAATATGGAATAGACAAGACCTACTCCTTGCTCAGAGAACTGGACTCAACACGCCCGATTCACCGCACAAGAATATATCTGACTAGTAATAATCTTAAAACCTATGTATTGATATCTCTCTGTTAGTGTGTCAAGTGGGTGTAAAGCGGCCTAAACACAGCCGTGAAAAGCAGCTAAACCCCATTATAAAAATAAATTACTTTTAAAAACCCATGAAACAAAGACAGGGAAAGAGAGAGAAATTCTTACACAATTCGTTAAGGGGCTGTGATGCAACCTGGATTGACCATATCTAGACCCACAGCTGGATGAGACATAAGGGTGGACACTCTTGGGGCTGAGAGGTTTGGTGAGGTTGGGTGAGCAAACGCAGACCCTTTAAAGTAATACTGCGTGCTACCCATCGCATGGATCCCAAATCTCCAGGTTCAAGGGCATCTTCCTACATCGAAAATATGCATGAGAAACCCAGAGGATGGTACACCGTGTGATGGGGAAAGGTTTCTAAAACGCACCTCATTTCTCATCTCCTTGTGCTCGGGTTCGCCATTCCAGCCACTTTACTAGCAATCTCCCTACTTGGAGCATCAGCACCTTTAACCTCCTGTTCCGTACAGGTTGCAATTTGTCCTGAGGATGAACGGGAAGACGGGGAACCAATGAGAGACTAGCTCTTGGTGTTGGGACAGGCACAGGTCACTCTATTTTCCCATCAGGAAGAAGAATTAACCACAGGCTCAGCCTGCCCCCCTGAACCAGAACAGGGCCTGAAGCCATCCTGCGCTTTTGCGGCCGGCTCCCAAAAAAGCGACTTGTAAAATGGAGCTTCAGGGCACTGCAATTCACAAACCTGCAGAGTTATAAATGATAACTCTCGTCCACAAATATATTGAGGGAAGGCAAAGAAGAGGATTTGAAATCAAGGCAGAATTGCAGGAAACAGATTTCAGGAGGTAGATTCGAATCGCCTTTAAAGCACATGAAAAGCGGCAAAACGTTGACAATGATGCCCTTGGCCAAAAAGGGCGTATGCGTTTTTTCCTGAATATATTCAGGAAAAAACGCATACGCCCTTTTTGGCCAACCAAGCAACCTGGAAAGGCAAATCAGCGCTACAAAGAAGTCTCGCTTCCCATCGGTCAAAAGGGCCATGCTGAAAAAACTGTCAAAACCAGAAATGCAGGACAGGCCATGGAGAAATGGGAGCCTTGCTACACTGATGGGCGGGATGTAAATTGCCAACAGCCACTCTGGAGAAGTGTACGGTGTGTCCTGAAACATCTAAAAAACACAGCTTAGAGAGCATAGGGTACTTCCACGCATGGGGGGATAAAGTGGGAAAATTGAAAATCAGCAAGACACAAGCACCCCAAAGTTTAGGGCTGCTCTGTTGACAAGGACCTCCACTTCCTTCCACCTTAAATATCCCAGGAAAGCGAAAAATGGATAAAAAAGTTGTGGTCCTTATGTACAATGGAATATCACTCAGCCATGAAATCAATGTCATAAGGCTAGTAGCAGCATGATGAGTGGATTTAGGTAAGACGATTCTAAGTGAAATAAGTCACACAGAAAAGGACACTTCTCATAAGGTGTCACTTATAGAGGGAATGTAAAAACCGTTACACTTGAACTGACTTACAATACAGAACAGAGTCACACATGCAGAAAACACACTATGGCTGCTTAACGGGAAAGGTGAGGTGGGGTGATACATAAAACAAGAGTTTCAAATTAGCTCAGATACCGTTCCATAAACCCAATATGTAATAGACAAGACCTACTCCTTGCTCAGAGAACTGGACTCAACACGCCCGATTCACCGCACAAGAATATATCTGACTAGTAATAATCTTAAAACCTATGTATTGATATCACTCTGTTAGTGTGTCAAGTGGGTGTAAAGCGGCATAAACACAGCCGTGAAAAGCAGCTAAACCCCATTATAAAAATAAATTACTTTTAAAAACCCATGAAACAAAGACAGGGAAAGAGAGAGAAATTCTTACACAATTCGTTCAGGAGCTGTGATGCAACCTGGATTGACCATATCTAGACCCACAGCTGGATGACACATAAGGGTGGACACTCTTGGGGCTGAGAGGTTTGGTGAGGTTGGGTGAGCAAACGCAGACCCTTTAAAGTAATACTGCGTGCTACCCATCGCATGGGTCCCAAATCTCCAGGTTCAAGGGCATCTTCCTACATCGAAAACATGCATGAGAAACCCAGAAGATGGTACACCGTGTGATGGGGAAAGGTTTCTAAAACGCACCTCATTTCTCATCTCCTTGTGCTCGGGTTCGCCATTCCAGCCACTTTACTAGCAATCTCCCTACTTGGAGCATCAGCACCTTTAACCTCCTGTTCCGTACAGGTTGCAATTTGTCCTGAGGATGAACGGGAAGACGGGTAACCAATGAGAGACTAGCTCTTGGTGTTGGGACAGGCACAGGTCACTCTATTTTCCCATCAGGAAGAAGAATTAACCACAGGCTCAGCCTGCCCCCCGGAACCAGAACAGGGCCTGAAGCCATCCTGCGCTTTTGCGGCCGGCTCCCAAAAAAGCGAGTTGTAAAATGGAGCTTCAGGGCACTGCAATTCACAAACCTGCAGAGTTATAAATGATAACTCTCGTCCACAAATATATTGAGGGAAGGCAAAGAAGAGGATTTGAAATCAAGGCAGAATTGCAGGAAACAGATTTCAGGAGGAAGATGCGAATCGCCTTTAAAGCACATGAAAAGCGGCAAAACGTTGACAATGATGCCCTTGGCCAAAAAGGGCGTATGCGTTTTTTCCTGAATATATTCAGGAGAAAACGCATACGCCCTTTTTGGCCAACCAAGCAACCTGGAAAGGCAAATCAGCGCTACAAAGAAGTCTCGCTTCCCATCGGTCAAAAGGGCCATGCTGAAAAAAGTGTCAAAACCAGAAATGCAGGACAGGCCATGGAGAAATGGGAGCCTTGCTACACTGGTGGGCGGGATGTAAATTGCCAACAGCCACTCTGGAAAAGTGTACGGTGTGTCCTGAAACATCTAAAAAACACAGCTTAGAGAGCATAGGGCACTTCCACGCATGGGGGGATAAAGTGGGAAAATTGAAAATCAGCAAGACACAAGCACCCCAAAGGTTAGGGCTGCTCTGTTGACAAGGACCTCCACTTCCTTCCACCTTAAATATCCCAGGAAAGCGAAAAATGGATAAAAAAGTTGTGGTCCTTATGTACAATGGAATATCACTCAGCCATGAAATCAATGTCATAAGGCTAGTAGCAGCATGATGAGTGGATTTAGGTAAGACGATTCTAAGTGAAATAAGTCACACAGAAAAGGACACTTCTCATAAGGTGTCACTTATAGAGGGAATGTAAAAACCGTTACACTTGAACTGAATTACAAAACAGAACAGAGTCACACATGCAGAAAACACACTATGGCTGCTTAACGGGAAAGGTGAGGTGGGGTGATACATAAAACAAGAGTTTCAAATTAGCTCAGATACCGTTTCATAAACCCAATATGGAATAGACAAGACCTACTCCTTGCTCAGAGAACTGGACACAACACGCCCGATTCACCGCACAAGAATATATCTGACTAGTAATAATCTTAAAACCTATGTATTGATATCTCTCTGTTAGTGTGTCAAGTGGGTGTAAAGCGGCATAAACACAGCCGTGAAAAGCAGCTAAACCCCATTATAAAAATAAATTACTTTTAAAAACCCATGAAACAAAGACAGGGAAAGAGAGAGAAATTCTTACACAATTCGTTCAGGGGCTGTGATGCAACCTGGATTGACCATATCTAGACCCACAGCTGGATGAGACATAAGGGTGGACACTCTTGGGGCTGAGAGGTTTGGTGAGGTTGGGTGAGCAAACGCAGACCCTTTAAAGTAATACTGCGTGCTACCCATCGCATGGGTCCCAAATCTCCAGGTTCAAGGGCATCTTCCTACATCGAAAACATGCATGAGAAACCCAGAAGATGGTACACCGTGTGATGGGGAAAGGTTTCTAAAACGCACCTCATTTCTCATCTCCTTGTGCTCGGGTTCGCCATTCCAGCCACTTTACTAGCAATCTCCCTACTTGGAGCATCAGCACCTTTAACCTCCTGTTCCGTACAGGTTGCAATTTGTCCTGAGGATGAACGGGAAGACGGGGAACCAATGAGAGACTAGCTCTTGGTGTTGGGACAGGCACAGGCCACTCTATTTTCCCATCAGGAAGAAGAATTAACCACAGGCTCAGCCTGCCCCCCTGAACCAGAACAGGGCCTGAAGCCATCCTGCGCTTTTGCGGCCAGCTCCCAAAAAACCGACTTGTAAAATGGAGCTTCAGGGCACTGCAATTCACAAACCTGCAGAGTTATAAATCATAACTCTCGTCCACAAATATATTGAGGGAAGGCAAAGAAGAAGATTTGAAATCAAGGCAGAATTGCAGGAAACAGATTTCAGGAGGTAGATTCGAATCGCCTTTAAAGCACATGAAAAGCGGCAAAACGTTGACAATGATGCCCTTGGCCAAAAAGGGCGTATGCGTTTTTTCCTGAATATATTCAGGAAAAAACGCATACGCCCTTTTTGGCCAACCAAGCAACCTGGAAAGGCAAATCAGCGCTACAAAGAAGTCTCGCTTCCCATCGGTCAAAAGGGCCATGCTGAAAAAAGTGTCAAAACCAGAAATGCAGGACAGGCCATGGAGAAATGGGAGCCTTGCTACACTGATGGGCGGGATGTAAATTGCCAACAGCCACTCTGGAGAAGTGTACGGTGTGTCCTGAAACATCTAAAAAACACAGCTTAGAGAGCATAGGGCACTTCCACGCATGGGGGGATAAAGTGGGAAAATTGAAAATCAGCAAGACACAAGCACCCCAAAGTTTAGGGCTGCTCTGTTGACAAGGACCTCCACTTCCTTCCACCTTAAATATCCCAGGAAAGCGAAAAATGGATAAAAAAGTTGTGGTCCTTATGTACAATGGAATATCACTCAGCCATGAAATCAATGTCATAAGGCTAGTAGCAGCATGATGAGTGGATTTAGGTAAGACGATTCTAAGTGAAATAAGTCACACAGAAAAGGACACTTCTCATAAGGTGTCACTTATAGAGGGAATGTAAAAACCGTTACACTTGAACTGAATTACAAAACAGAACAGAGTCACACATGCAGAAAACACACTATGGCTGCTTAACGGGAAAGGTGAGGTGGGGTGATACATAAAACAAGAGTTTCAAATTAGCTCAGATACCGTTCCAAAAACCCAATATGGAATAGACAAGACCTACTCCTTGCTCAGAGAACTGGACACAACACGCCCGATTCACCGCACAAGAATATATCTGACTATTAATAATCTTAAAACCTATGTATTGATATCTCTCTGTTAGTGTGTCAAGTGGGTGTAAAGCGGCCTAAACACAGCCGTGAAAAGCAGCTAAACCCCATTATAAAAATAAATTACTTTTAAAAACCCATGAAACAAAGACAGGGAAAGAGAGAGAAATTCTTACACAATTCGTTAAGGGGCTGTGATGCAACCTGGATTGACCATATCTAGACCCACAGCTGGATGAGACATAAGGGTGGACACTCTTGGGGCTGAGAGGTTTGGTGAGGTTGGGTGAGCAAACGCAGACCCTTTAAAGTAATACTGCGTGCTACCCATCGCATGGATCCCAAATCTCCAGGTTCAAGGGCATCTTCCTACATCGAAAACATGCATGAGAAACCCAGAGGATGGTACACCGTGTGATGGGGAAAGGTTTCTAAAACGCACCTCATTTCTCATCTCCTTGTGCTCGGGTTCGCCATTCCAGCCACTTTACTAGCAATCTCCCTACTTGGAGCATCAGCACCTTTAACCTCCTGTTCCGTACAGGTTGCAATTTGTCCTGAGGATGAACGGGAAGACGGGGAACCAATGAGAGACTAGCTCTTGGTGTTGGGACAGGCACAGGCCACTCTATTTTCCCATCAGGAAGAAGAATTAACCACAGGCTCAGCCTGCCCCCCTGAACCAGAACAGGGCCTGAAGCCATCCTGCGCTTTTGCGGCCAGCTCCCAAAAAACCGACTTGTAAAATGGAGCTTCAGGGCACTGCAATTCACAAACCTGCAGAGTTATAAATCATAACTCTCGTCCACAAATATATTGAGGGAAGGCAAAGAAGAAGATTTGAAATCAAGGCAGAATTGCAGGAAACAGATTTCAGGAGGTAGATTCGAATCGCCTTTAAAGCACATGAAAAGCGGCAAAACGTTGACAATGATGCCCTTGGCCAAAAAGGGCGTATGCGTTTTTTCCTGAATATATTCAGGAAAAAACGCATACGCCCTTTTTGGCCAACCAAGCAACCTGGAAAGGCAAATCAGCGCTACAAAGAAGTCTCGCTTCCCATCGGTCAAAAGGGCCATGCTGAAAAAAGTGTCAAAACCAGAAATGCAGGACAGGCCATGGAGAAATGGGAGCCTTGCTACACTGATGGGCGGGATGTAAATTGCCAACAGCCACTCTGGAGAAGTGTACGGTGTGTCCTGAAACATCTAAAAAACACAGCTTAGAGAGCATAGGGCACTTCCACGCATGGGGGGATAAAGTGGGAAAATTGAAAATCAGCAAGACACAAGCACCCCAAAGTTTAGGGCTGCTCTGTTGACAAGGACCTCCACTTCCTTCCACCTTAAATATCCCAGGAAAGCGAAAAATGGATAAAAAAGTTGTGGTCCTTATGTACAATGGAATATCACTCAGCCATGAAATCAATGTCATAAGGCTAGTAGCAGCATGATGAGTGGATTTAGGTAAGACGATTCTAAGTGAAATAAGTCACACAGAAAAGGACACTTCTCATAAGGTGTCACTTATAGAGGGAATGTAAAAACCGTTACACTTGAACTGAATTACAAAACAGAACAGAGTCACACATGCAGAAAACACACTATGGCTGCTTAACGGGAAAGGTGAGGTGGGGTGATACATAAAACAAGAGTTTCAAATTAGCTCAGATACCGTTCCAAAAACCCAATATGGAATAGACAAGACCTACTCCTTGCTCAGAGAACTGGACACAACACGCCCGATTCACCGCACAAGAATATATCTGACTATTAATAATCTTAAAACCTATGTATTGATATCTCTCTGTTAGTGTGTCAAGTGGGTGTAAAGCGGCCTAAACACAGCCGTGAAAAGCAGCTAAACCCCATTATAAAAATAAATTACTTTTAAAAACCCATGAAACAAAGACAGGGAAAGAGAGAGAAATTCTTACACAATTCGTTAAGGGGCTGTGATGCAACCTGGATTGACCATATCTAGACCCACAGCTGGATGAGACATAAGGGTGGACACTCTTGGGGCTGAGAGGTTTGGTGAGGTTGGGTGAGCAAACGCAGACCCTTTAAAGTAATACTGCGTGCTACCCATCGCATGGATCCCAAATCTCCAGGTTCAAGGGCATCTTCCTACATCGAAAACATGCATGAGAAACCCAGAGGATGGTACACCGTGTGATGGGGAAAGGTTTCTAAAACGCACCTCATTTCTCATCTCCTTGTGCTCGGGTTCGCCATTCCAGCCACTTTACTAGCAATCTCCCTACTTGGAGCATCAGCACCTTTAACCTCCTGTTCCGTACAGGTTGCAATTTGTCCTGAGGATGAACGGGAAGACGGGGAACCAATGAGAGACTAGCTCTTGGTGTTGGGACAGGCACAGGTCACTCTATTTTCCCATCAGGAAGAAGAATTAACCACAGGCTCAGCCTGCCCCCCTGAACCAGAACAGGGCCTGAAGCCATCCTGCGCTTTTGCGGCCGGCTCCCAAAAAAGCGACTTGTAAAATGGAGCTTCAGGGCACTGCAATTCACAAACCTGCAGAGTTATAAATGATAACTCTCGTCCACAAATATATTGAGGGAAGGCAAAGAAGAGGATTTGAAATCAAGGCAGAATTGCAGGAAACAGATTTCAGGAGGTAGATTCGAATCGCCTTTAAAGCACATGAAAAGCGGCAAAACGTTGACAATGATGCCCTTGGCCAAAAAGGGCGTAGGCGTTTTTTCCTGAATATATTCAGGAAAAAACGCCTACGCCCTTTTTGGCCAACCAAGCAACCTGGAAAGGCAAATCAGCGCTACAAAGAAGTCTCGCTTCCCATCGGTCAAAAGGGCCATGCTGAAAAAACTGTCAAAACCAGAAATGCAGGACAGGCCATGGAGAAATGGGAGCCTTGCTACACTGATGGGCGGGATGTAAATTGCCAACAGCCACTCTGGAGAAGTGTACGGTGTGTCCTGAAACATCTAAAAAACACAGCTTAGAGAGCATAGGGTACTTCCACGCATGGGGGGATAAAGTGGGAAAATTGAAAATCAGCAAGACACAAGCACCCCAAAGTTTAGGGCTGCTCTGTTGACAAGGACCTCCACTTCCTTCCACCTTAAATATCCCAGGAAAGCGAAAAATGGATAAAAAAGTTGTGGTCCTTATGTACAATGGAATATCACTCAGCCATGAAATCAATGTCATAAGGCTAGTAGCAGCATGATGAGTGGATTTAGGTAAGACGATTCTAAGTGAAATAAGTCACACAGAAAAGGACACTTCTCATAAGGTGTCACTTATAGAGGGAATGTAAAAACCGTTACACTTGAACTGACTTACAATACAGAACAGAGTCACACATGCAGAAAACACACTATGGCTGCTTAACGGGAAAGGTGAGGTGGGGTGATACATAAAACAAGAGTTTCAAATTAGCTCAGATACCGTTTCATAAACCCAATATGGAATAGACAAGACCTACTCCTTGCTCAGAGAACTGGACACAACACGCCCGATTCACCGCACAAGAATATATCTGACTAGTAATAATCTTAAAACCTATGTATTGATATCTCTCTGTTAGTGTGTCAAGTGGGTGTAAAGCGGCATAAACACAGCCGTGAAAAGCAGCTAAACCCCATTATAAAAATAAATTACTTTTAAAAACCCATGAAACAAAGACAGGGAAAGAGAGAGAAATTCTTACACAATTCGTTCAGGGGCTGTGATGCAACCTGGATTGACCATATCTAGACCCACAGCTGGATGAGACATAAGGGTGGACACTCTTGGGGCTGAGAGGTTTGGTGAGGTTGGGTGAGCAAACACAGACCCTTTAAAGTAATACTGCGTGCTACCCATCGCATGGGTCCCAAATCTCCAGGTTCAAGGGCATCTTCCTACATCGAAAACATGCATGAGAAACCCAGAAGATGGTACACCGTGTGATGGGGAAAGGTTTCTAAAACGCACCTCATTTCTCATCTCCTTGTGCTCGGGTTCGCCATTCCAGCCACTTTACTAGCAATCTCCCTACTTGGAGCATCAGCACCTTTAACCTCCTGTTCCGTACAGGTTGCAATTTGTCCTGAGGATGAACGGGAAGACGGGGAACCAATGAGAGACTAGCTCTTGGTGTTGGGACAGGCACAGGCCACTCTATTTTCCCATCAGGAAGAAGAATTAACCACAGGCTCAGCCTGCCCCCCTGAACCAGAACAGGGCCTGAAGCCATCCTGCGCTTTTGCGGCCAGCTCCCAAAAAACCGACTTGTAAAATGGAGCTTCAGGGCACTGCAATTCACAAACCTGCAGAGTTATAAATCATAACTCTCGTCCACAAATATATTGAGGGAAGGCAAAGAAGAGGATTTGAAATCAAGGCAGAATTGCAGGAAACAGATTTCAGGAGGTAGATTCGAATCGCCTTTAAAGCACATGAAAAGCGGCAAAACGTTGACAATGATGCCCTTGGCCAAAAAGGGCGTATGCGTTTTTTCCTGAATATATTCAGGAAAAAACGCATACGCCCTTTTTGGCCAACCAAGCAACCTGGAAAGGCAAATCAGCGCTACAAAGAAGTCTCGCTTCCCATCGGTCAAAAGGGCCATGCTGAAAAAAGTGTCAAAACCAGAAATGCAGGACAGGCCATGGAGAAATGGGAGCCTTGCTACACTGATGGGCGGGATGTAAATTGCCAACAGCCACTCTGGAGAAGTGTACGGTGTGTCCTGAAACATCTAAAAAACACAGCTTAGAGAGCATAGGGCACTTCCACGCATGGGGGGATAAAGTGGGAAAATTGAAAATCAGCAAGACACAAGCACCCCAAAGTTTAGGGCTGCTCTGTTGACAAGGACCTCCACTTCCTTCCACCTTAAATATCCCAGGAAAGCGAAAAATGGATAAAAAAGTTGTGGTCCTTATGTACAATGGAATATCACTCAGCCATGAAATCAATGTCATAAGGCTAGTAGCAGCATGATGAGTGGATTTAGGTAAGACGATTCTAAGTGAAATAAGTCACACAGAAAAGGACACTTCTCATAAGGTGTCACTTATAGAGGGAATGTAAAAACCGTTACACTTGAACTGAATTACAAAACAGAACAGAGTCACACATGCAGAAAACACACTATGGCTGCTTAACGGGAAAGGTGAGGTGGGGTGATACATAAAACAAGAGTTTCAAATTAGCTCAGATACCGTTCCAAAAACCCAATATGGAATAGACAAGACCTACTCCTTGCTCAGAGAACTGGACACAACACGCCCCATTCACCGCACAAGAATATATCTGACTATTAATAATCTTAAAACCTATGTATTGATATCTCTCTGTTAGTGTGTCAAGTGGGTGTAAAGCGGCCTAAACACAGCCGTGAAAAGCAGCTAAACCCCATTATAAAAATAAATTACTTTTAAAAACCCATGAAACAAAGACAGGGAAAGAGAGAGAAATTCTTACACAATTCGTTAAGGGGCTGTGATGCAACCTGGATTGACCATATCTAGACCCACAGCTGGATGAGACATAAGGGTGGACACTCTTGGGGCTGAGAGGTTTGGTGAGGTTGGGTGAGCAAACGCAGACCCTTTAAAGTAATACTGCGTGCTACCCATCGCATGGATCCCAAATCTCCAGGTTCAAGGGCATCTTCCTACATCGAAAACATGCATGAGAAACCCAGAGGATGGTACACCGTGTGATGGGGAAAGGTTTCTAAAACGCACCTCATTTCTCATCTCCTTGTGCTCGGGTTCGCCATTCCAGCCACTTTACTAGCAATCTCCCTACTTGGAGCATCAGCACCTTTAACCTCCTGTTCCGTACAGGTTGCAATTTGTCCTGAGGATGAACGGGAAGACGGGGAACCAATGAGAGACTAGCTCTTGGTGTTGGGACAGGCACAGTCCACTCTATTTTCCCATCAGGAAGAAGAATTAACCACAGGCTCAGCCTGCCCCCCTGAACCAGAACAGGGCCTGAAGCCATCCTGCGCTTTTGCGGCCAGCTCCCAAAAAAGCGACTTGTAAAATGGAGCTTCAGGGCACTGCAATTCACAAACCTGCAGAGTTATAAATGATAACTCTCGTCCACAAATATATTGAGGGAAGGCAAAGAAGAGGATTTGAAATCAAGGCAGAATTGCAGGAAACAGATTTCAGGAGGTAGATTCGAATCGCCTTTAAAGCACATGAAAAGCGGCAAAACGTTGACAATGATGCCCTTGGCCAAAAAGGGCGTATGCGTTTTTTCCTGAATATATTCAGGAAAAAACGCATACGCCCTTTTTGGCCAACCAAGCAACCTGGAAAGGCAAATCAGCGCTACAAAGAAGTCTCGCTTCCCATCGGTCAAAAGGGCCATGCTGAAAAAACTGTCAAAACCAGAAATGCAGGACAGGCCATGCAGAAATGGGAGCCTTGCTACACTGATGGGCGGGATGTAAATTGCCAACAGCCACTCTGGAGAAGTGTACGGTGTGTCCTGAAACATCTAAAAAACACAGCTTAGAGAGCATAGGGCACTTCCACGCATGGGGGGATAAAGTGGGAACATTGAAAATCAGCAAGACACAAGCACCCCAAAGGTTAGGGCTGCTCTGTTGACAAGGACCTCCACTTCCTTCCACCTTAAATATCCCAGGAAAGCGAAAAATGGATAAAAAAGTTGTGGTCCTTATGTACAATGGAATATCACTCAGCCATGAAATCAATGTCATAAGGCTAGTAGCAGCATGATGAGTGGATTTAGGTAAGACGATTCTAAGTGAAATAAGTCACACAGAAAAGGACACTTCTCATAAGGTGTCACTTATAGAGGGAATGTAAAAACCGTTACACTTGAACTGAATTACAAAACAGAACAGAGTCACACATGCAGAAAACACACTATGGCTGCTTAACGGGAAAGGTGAGGTGGGGTGATACATAAAACAAGAGTTTCAAATTAGCTCAGATACCGTTCCATAAACCCAATATGGAATAGACAAGACCTACTCCTTGCTCAGAGAACTGGACTCAACACGCCCGATTCACCGCACAAGAATATATCTGACTAGTAATAATCTTAAAACCTATGTATTGATATCTCTCTGTTAGTGTGTCAAGTGGGTGTAAAGCGGCCTAAACACAGCCGTGAAAAGCAGCTAAACCCCATTATAAAAATAAATTACTTTTAAAAACCCATGAAACAAAGACAGGGAAAGAGAGAGAAATTCTTACACAATTCGTTAAGGGGCTGTGATGCAACCTGGATTGACCATATCTAGACCCACAGCTGGATGAGACATAAGGGTGGACACTCTTGGGGCTGAGAGGTTTGGTGAGGTTGGGTGAGCAAACGCAGACCCTTTAAAGTAATACTGCGTGCTACCCATCGCATGGATCCCAAATCTCCAGGTTCAAGGGCATCTTCCTACATCGAAAATATGCATGAGAAACCCAGAGGATGGTACACCGTGTGATGGGGAAAGGTTTCTAAAACGCACCTCATTTCTCATCTCCTTGTGCTCGGGTTCGCCATTCCAGCCACTTTACTAGCAATCTCCCTACTTGGAGCATCAGCACCTTTAACCTCCTGTTCCGTACAGGTTGCAATTTGTCCTGAGGATGAACGGGAAGACGGGGAACCAATGAGAGACTAGCTCTTGGTGTTGGGACAGGCACAGGTCACTCTATTTTCCCATCAGGAAGAAGAATTAACCACAGGCTCAGCCTGCCCCCCTGAACCAGAACAGGGCCTAAAGCCATCCTGCGCTTTTGCGGCCGGCTCCCAAAAAAGCGACTTGTAAAATGGAGCTTCAGGGCACTGCAATTCACAAACCTGCAGAGTTATAAATGATAACTCTCGTCCACAAATATATTGAGGGAAGGCAAAGAAGAGGATTTGAAATCAAGGCAGAATTGCAGGAAACAGATTTCAGGAGGTAGATTCGAATCGCCTTTAAAGCACATGAAAAGCGGCAAAACGTTGACAATGATGCCCTTGGCCAAAAAGGGCGTATGCGTTTTTTCCTGAATATATTCAGGAAAAAACGCATACGCCCTTTTTGGCCAACCAAGCAACCTGGAAAGGCAAATCAGCGCTACAAAGAAGTCTCGCTTCCCATCGGTCAAAAGGGCCATGCTGAAAAAACTGTCAAAACCAGAAATGCAGGACAGGCCATGGAGAAATGGGAGCCTTGCTACACTGATGGGCGGGATGTAAATTGCCAACAGCCACTCTGGAGAAGTGTACGGTGTGTCCTGAAACATCTAAAAAACACAGCTTAGAGAGCATAGGGTACTTCCACGCATGGGGGGATAAAGTGGGAAAATTGAAAATCAGCAAGACACAAGCACCCCAAAGTTTAGGGCTGCTCTGTTGACAAGGACCTCCACTTCCTTCCACCTTAAATATCCCAGGAAAGCGAAAAATGGATAAAAAAGTTGTGGTCCTTATGTACAATGGAATATCACTCAGCCATGAAATCAATGTCATAAGGCTAGTAGCAGCATGATGAGTGGATTTAGGTAAGACGATTCTAAGTGAAATAAGTCACACAGAAAAGGACACTTCTCATAAGGTGTCACTTATAGAGGGAATGTAAAAACCGTTACACTTGAACTGACTTACAATACAGAACAGAGTCACACATGCAGAAAACACACTATGGCTGCTTAACGGGAAAGGTGAGGTGGGGTGATACATAAAACAAGAGTTTCAAATTAGCTCAGATACCGTTTCATAAACCCAATATGGAATAGACAAGACCTACTCCTTGCTCAGAGAACTGGACACAACACGCCCGATTCACCGCACAAGAATATATCTGACTAGTAATAATCTTAAAACCTATGTATTGATATCTCTCTGTTAGTGTGTCAAGTGGGTGTAAAGCGGCATAAACACAGCCGTGAAAAGCAGCTAAACCCCATTATAAAAATAAATTACTTTTAAAAACCCATGAAACAAAGACAGGGAAAGAGAGAGAAATTCTTACACAATTCGTTCAGGGGCTGTGATGCAACCTGGATTGACCATATCTAGACCCACAGCTGGATGAGACATAAGGGTGGACACTCTTGGGGCTGAGAGGTTTGGTGAGGTTGGGTGAGCAAACACAGACCCTTTAAAGTAATACTGCGTGCTACCCATCGCATGGGTCCCAAATCTCCAGGTTCAAGGGCATCTTCCTACATCGAAAACATGCATGAGAAACCCAGAAGATGGTACACCGTGTGATGGGGAAAGGTTTCTAAAACGCACCTCATTTCTCATCTCCTTGTGCTCGGGTTCGCCATTCCAGCCACTTTACTAGCAATCTCCCTACTTGGAGCATCAGCACCTTTAACCTCCTGTTCCGTACAGGTTGCAATTTGTCCTGAGGATGAACGGGAAGACGGGGAACCAATGAGAGACTAGCTCTTGGTGTTGGGACAGGCACAGGCCACTCTATTTTCCCATCAGGAAGAAGAATTAACCACAGGCTCAGCCTGCCCCCCTGAACCAGAACAGGGCCTGAAGCCATCCTGCGCTTTTGCGGCCAGCTCCCAAAAAACCGACTTGTAAAATGGAGCTTCAGGGCACTGCAATTCACAAACCTGCAGAGTTATAAATCATAACTCTCGTCCACAAATATATTGAGGGAAGGCAAAGAAGAGGATTTGAAATCAAGGCAGAATTGCAGGAAACAGATTTCAGGAGGTAGATTCGAATCGCCTTTAAAGCACATGAAAAGCGGCAAAACGTTGACAATGATGCCCTTGGCCAAAAAGGGCGTATGCGTTTTTTCCTGAATATATTCAGGAAAAAACGCATACGCCCTTTTTGGCCAACCAAGCAACCTGGAAAGGCAAATCAGCGCTACAAAGAAGTCTCGCTTCCCATCGGTCAAAAGGGCCATGCTGAAAAAAGTGTCAAAACCAGAAATGCAGGACAGGCCATGGAGAAATGGGAGCCTTGCTACACTGATGGGCGGGATGTAAATTGCCAACAGCCACTCTGGAGAAGTGTACGGTGTGTCCTGAAACATCTAAAAAACACAGCTTAGAGAGCATAGGGCACTTCCACGCATGGGGGATAAAGTGGGAACATTGAAAATCAGCAAGACACAAGCACCCCAAAGTTTAGGGCTGCTCTGTTGACAAGGACCTCCACTTCCTTCCACCTTAAATATCCCAGGAAAGCGAAAAATGGATAAAAAAGTTGTGGTCCTTATGTACAATGGAATATCACTCAGCCATGAAATCAATGTCATAAGGCTAGTAGCAGCATGATGAGTGGATTTAGGTAAGACGATTCTAAGTGAAATAAGTCACACAGAAAAGGACACTTCTCATAAGGTGTCACTTATAGAGGGAATGTAAAAACCGTTACACTTGAACTGAATTACAAAACAGAACAGAGTCACACATGCAGAAAACACACTATGGCTGCTTAACGGGAAAGGTGAGGTGGGGTGATACATAAAACAAGAGTTTCAAATTAGCTCAGATACCGTTCCATAAACCCAATATGGAATAGACAAGACCTACTCCTTGCTCAGAGAACTGGACTCAACACGCCCGATTCACCGCACAAGAATATATCTGACTAGTAATAATCTTAAAACCTATGTATTGATATCTCTCTGTTAGTGTGTCAAGTGGGTGTAAAGCGGCCTAAACACAGCCGTGAAAAGCAGCTAAACCCCATTATAAAAATAAATTACTTTTAAAAACCCATGAAACAAAGACAGGGAAAGAGAGAGAAATTCTTACACAATTCGTTAAGGGGCTGTGATGCAACCTGGATTGACCATATCTAGACCCACAGCTGGATGAGACATAAGGGTGGACACTCTTGGGGCTGAGAGGTTTGGTGAGGTTGGGTGAGCAAACGCAGACCCTTTAAAGTAATACTGCGTGCTACCCATCGCATGGATCCCAAATCTCCAGGTTCAAGGGCATCTTCCTACATCGAAAACATGCATGAGAAACCCAGAGGATGGTACACCGTGTGATGGGGAAAGGTTTCTAAAACGCACCTCATTTCTCATCTCCTTGTGCTCGGGTTCGCCATTCCAGCCACTTTACTAGCAATCTCCCTACTTGGAGCATCAGCACCTTTAACCTCCTGTTCCGTACAGGTTGCAATTTGTCCTGAGGATGAACGGGAAGACGGGGAACCAATGAGAGACTAGCTCTTGGTGTTGGGACAGGCACAGGTCACTCTATTTTCCCATCAGGAAGAAGAATTAACCACAGGCTCAGCCTGCCCCCCTGAACCAGAACAGGGCCTGAAGCCATCCTGCGCTTTTGCGGCCGGCTCCCAAAAAAGCGACTTGTAAAATGGAGCTTCAGGGCACTGCAATTCACAAACCTGCAGAGTTATAAATGATAACTCTCGTCCACAAATATATTGAGGGAAGGCAAAGAAGAGGATTTGAAATCAAGGCAGAATTGCAGGAAACAGATTTCAGGAGGTAGATTCGAATCGCCTTTAAAGCACATGAAAAGCGGCAAAACGTTGACAATGATGCCCTTGGCCAAAAAGGGCGTAGGCGTTTTTTCCTGAATATATTCAGGAAAAAACGCCTACGCCCTTTTTGGCCAACCAAGCAACCTGGAAAGGCAAATCAGCGCTACAAAGAAGTCTCGCTTCCCATCGGTCAAAAGGGCCATGCTGAAAAAACTGTCAAAACCAGAAATGCAGGACAGGCCATGGAGAAATGGGAGCCTTGCTACACTGATGGGCGGGATGTAAATTGCCAACAGCCACTCTGGAGAAGTGTACGGTGTGTCCTGAAACATCTAAAAAACACAGCTTAGAGAGCATAGGGCACTTCCACGCATGGGGGGATAAAGCGGGAAAATTGAAAATCAGCAAGACACAAGCACCCCAAAGTTTAGGGCTGCTCTGTTGACAAGGACCTCCACTTCCTTCCACCTTAAATATCCCAGGAAAGCGAAAAATGGATAAAAAAGTTGTGGTCCTTATGTACAATGGAATATCACTCAGCCATGAAATCAATGTCATAAGGCTAGTAGCAGCATGATGAGTGGATTTAGGTAAGACGATTCTAAGTGAAATAAGTCACACAGAAAAGGACACTTCTCATAAGGTGTCACTTATAGAGGGAATGTAAAAACCGTTACACTTGAACTGACTTACAATACAGAACAGAGTCACACATGCAGAAAACACACTATGGCTGCTTAACGGGAAAGGTGAGGTGGGGTGATACATAAAACAAGAGTTTCAAATTAGCTCAGATACCGTTCCATAAACCCAATATGTAATAGACAAGACCTACTCCTTGCTCAGAGAACTGGACTCAACACGCCCGATTCACCGCACAAGAATATATCTGACTAGTAATAATCTTAAAACCTATGTATTGATATCACTCTGTTAGTGTGTCAAGTGGGTGTAAAGCGGCATAAACACAGCCGTGAAAAGCAGCTAAACCCCATTATAAAAATAAATTACTTTTAAAAACCCATGAAACAAAGACAGGGAAAGAGAGAGAAATTCTTACACAATTCGTTCAGGAGCTGTGATGCAACCTGGATTGACCATATCTAGACCCACAGCTGGATGACACATAAGGGTGGACACTCTTGGGGCTGAGAGGTTTGGTGAGGTTGGGTGAGCAAACGCAGACCCTTTAAAGTAATACTGCGTGCTACCCATCGCATGGGTCCCAAATCTCCAGGTTCAAGGGCATCTTCCTACATCGAAAACATGCATGAGAAACCCAGAAGATGGTACACCGTGTGATGGGGAAAGGTTTCTAAAACGCACCTCATTTCTCATCTCCTTGTGCTCGGGTTCGCCATTCCAGCCACTTTACTAGCAATCTCCCTACTTGGAGCATCAGCACCTTTAACCTCCTGTTCCGTACAGGTTGCAATTTGTCCTGAGGATGAACGGGAAGACGGGTAACCAATGAGAGACTAGCTCTTGGTGTTGGGACAGGCACAGGTCACTCTATTTTCCCATCAGGAAGAAGAATTAACCACAGGCTCAGCCTGCCCCCCGGAACCAGAACAGGGCCTGAAGCCATCCTGCGCTTTTGCGGCCGGCTCCCAAAAAACCGACTTGTAAAATGGAGCTTCAGGGCACTGCAATTCACAAACCTGCAGAGTTATAAATGATAACTCTCGTCCACAAATATATTGAGGGAAGGCAAAGAAGAGGATTTGAAATCAAGGCAGAATTGCAGGAAACAGATTTCAGGAGGTAGATTCGAATCGCCTTTAAAGCACATGAAAAGCGGCAAAACGTTGACAATGATGCCCTTGGCCAAAAAGGGCGTATGCGTTTTTTCCTGAATATATTCAGGAAAAAACGCATACGCCCTTTTTGGCCAACCAAGCAACCTGGAAAGGCAAATCAGCGCTACAAAGAAGTCTCGCTTCCCATCGGTCAAAAGGGCCATGCTGAAAAAACTGTCAAAACCAGAAATGCAGGACAGGCCATGGAGAAATGGGAGCCTTGCTACACTGATGGGCGGGATGTAAATTGCCAACAGCCACTCTGGAGAAGTGTACGGTGTGTCCTGAAACATCTAAAAAACACAGCTTAGAGAGCATAGGGCACTTCCACGCATGGGGGGATAAAGTGGGAACATTGAAAATCAGCAAGACACAAGCACCCCAAAGGTTAGGGCTGCTCTGTTGACAAGGACCTCCACTTCCTTCCACCTTAAATATCCCAGGAAAGCGAAAAATGGATAAAAAAGTTGTGGTCCTTATGTACAATGGAATATCACTCAGCCATGAAATCAATGTCATAAGGCTAGTAGCAGCATGATGAGTGGATTTAGGTAAGACGATTCTAAGTGAAATAAGTCACACAGAAAAGGACACTTCTCATAAGGTGTCACTTATAGAGGGAATGTAAAAACCGTTACACTTGAACTGAATTACAAAACAGAACAGAGTCACACATGCAGAAAACACACTATGGCTGCTTAACGGGAAAGGTGAGGTGGGGTGATACATAAAACAAGAGTTTCAAATTAGCTCAGATACCGTTCCATAAACCCAATATGGAATAGACAAGACCTACTCCTTGCTCAGAGAACTGGACTCAACACGCCCGATTCACCGCACAAGAATATATCTGACTAGTAATAATCTTAAAACCTATGTATTGATATCTCTCTGTTAGTGTGTCAAGTGGGTGTAAAGCGGCCTAAACACAGCCGTGAAAAGCAGCTAAACCCCATTATAAAAATAAATTACTTTTAAAAACCCATGAAACAAAGACAGGGAAAGAGAGAGAAATTCTTACACAATTCGTTAAGGGGCTGTGATGCAACCTGGATTGACCATATCTAGACCCACAGCTGGATGAGACATAAGGGTGGACACTCTTGGGGCTGAGAGGTTTGGTGAGGTTGGGTGAGCAAACGCAGACCCTTTAAAGTAATACTGCGTGCTACCCATCGCATGGATCCCAAATCTCCAGGTTCAAGGGCATCTTCCTACATCGAAAATATGCATGAGAAACCCAGAGGATGGTACACCGTGTGATGGGGAAAGGTTTCTAAAACGCACCTCATTTCTCATCTCCTTGTGCTCGGGTTCGCCATTCCAGCCACTTTACTAGCAATCTCCCTACTTGGAGCATCAGCACCTTTAACCTCCTGTTCCGTACAGGTTGCAATTTGTCCTGAGGATGAACGGGAAGACGGGGAACCAATGAGAGACTAGCTCTTGGTGTTGGGACAGGCACAGGTCACTCTATTTTCCCATCAGGAAGAAGAATTAACCACAGGCTCAGCCTGCCCCCCTGAACCAGAACAGGGCCTGAAGCCATCCTGCGCTTTTGCGGCCGGCTCCCAAAAAAGCGACTTGTAAAATGGAGCTTCAGGGCACTGCAATTCACAAACCTGCAGAGTTATAAATGATAACTCTCGTCCACAAATATATTGAGGGAAGGCAAAGAAGAGGATTTGAAATCAAGGCAGAATTGCAGGAAACAGATTTCAGGAGGTAGATTCGAATCGCCTTTAAAGCACATGAAAAGCGGCAAAACGTTGACAATGATGCCCTTGGCCAAAAAGGGCGTATGCGTTTTTTCCTGAATATATTCAGGAAAAAACGCATACGCCCTTTTTGGCCAACCAAGCAACCTGGAAAGGCAAATCAGCGCTACAAAGAAGTCTCGCTTCCCATCGGTCAAAAGGGCCATGCTGAAAAAACTGTCAAAACCAGAAATGCAGGACAGGCCATGGAGAAATGGGAGCCTTGCTACACTGATGGGCGGGATGTAAATTGCCAACAGCCACTCTGGAGAAGTGTACGGTGTGTCCTGAAACATCTAAAAAACACAGCTTAGAGAGCATAGGGTACTTCCACGCATGGGGGGATAAAGTGGGAAAATTGAAAATCAGCAAGACACAAGCACCCCAAAGTTTAGGGCTGCTCTGTTGACAAGGACCTCCACTTCCTTCCACCTTAAATATCCCAGGAAAGCGAAAAATGGATAAAAAAGTTGTGGTCCTTATGTACAATGGAATATCACTCAGCCATGAAATCAATGTCATAAGGCTAGTAGCAGCATGATGAGTGGATTTAGGTAAGACGATTCTAAGTGAAATAAGTCACACAGAAAAGGACACTTCTCATAAGGTGTCACTTATAGAGGGAATGTAAAAACCGTTACACTTGAACTGACTTACAATACAGAACAGAGTCACACATGCAGAAAACACACTATGGCTGCTTAACGGGAAAGGTGAGGTGGGGTGATACATAAAACAAGAGTTTCAAATTAGCTCAGATACCGTTCCATAAACCCAATATGTAATAGACAAGACCTACTCCTTGCTCAGAGAACTGGACTCAACACGCCCGATTCACCGCACAAGAATATATCTGACTAGTAATAATCTTAAAACCTATGTATTGATATCACTCTGTTAGTGTGTCAAGTGGGTGTAAAGCGGCATAAACACAGCCGTGAAAAGCAGCTAAACCCCATTATAAAAATAAATTACTTTTAAAAACCCATGAAACAAAGACAGGGAAAGAGAGAGAAATTCTTACACAATTCGTTCAGGAGCTGTGATGCAACCTGGATTGACCATATCTAGACCCACAGCTGGATGACACATAAGGGTGGACACTCTTGGGGCTGAGAGGTTTGGTGAGGTTGGGTGAGCAAACGCAGACCCTTTAAAGTAATACTGCGTGCTACCCATCGCATGGGTCCCAAATCTCCAGGTTCAAGGGCATCTTCCTACATCGAAAACATGCATGAGAAACCCAGAAGATGGTACACCGTGTGATGGGGAAAGGTTTCTAAAACGCACCTCATTTCTCATCTCCTTGTGCTCGGGTTCGCCATTCCAGCCACTTTACTAGCAATCTCCCTACTTGGAGCATCAGCACCTTTAACCTCCTGTTCCGTACAGGTTGCAATTTGTCCTGAGGATGAACGGGAAGACGGGTAACCAATGAGAGACTAGCTCTTGGTGTTGGGACAGGCACAGGTCACTCTATTTTCCCATCAGGAAGAAGAATTAACCACAGGCTCAGCCTGCCCCCCGGAACCAGAACAGGGCCTGAAGCCATCCTGCGCTTTTGCGGCCGGCTCCCAAAAAAGCGAGTTGTAAAATGGAGCTTCAGGGCACTGCAATTCACAAACCTGCAGAGTTATAAATGATAACTCTCGTCCACAAATATATTGAGGGAAGGCAAAGAAGAGGATTTGAAATCAAGGCAGAATTGCAGGAAACAGATTTCAGGAGGAAGATGCGAATCGCCTTTAAAGCACATGAAAAGCGGCAAAACGTTGACAATGATGCCCTTGGCCAAAAAGGGCGTATGCGTTTTTTCCTGAATATATTCAGGAGAAAACGCATACGCCCTTTTTGGCCAACCAAGCAACCTGGAAAGGCAAATCAGCGCTACAAAGAAGTCTCGCTTCCCATCGGTCAAAAGGGCCATGCTGAAAAAAGTGTCAAAACCAGAAATGCAGGACAGGCCATGGAGAAATGGGAGCCTTGCTACACTGGTGGGCGGGATGTAAATTGCCAACAGCCACTCTGGAAAAGTGTACGGTGTGTCCTGAAACATCTAAAAAACACAGCTTAGAGAGCATAGGGCACTTCCACGCATGGGGGGATAAAGTGGGAAAATTGAAAATCAGCAAGACACAAGCACCCCAAAGGTTAGGGCTGCTCTGTTGACAAGGACCTCCACTTCCTTCCACCTTAAATATCCCAGGAAAGCGAAAAATGGATAAAAAAGTTGTGGTCCTTATGTACAATGGAATATCACTCAGCCATGAAATCAATGTCATAAGGCTAGTAGCAGCATGATGAGTGGATTTAGGTAAGACGATTCTAAGTGAAATAAGTCACACAGAAAAGGACACTTCTCATAAGGTGTCACTTATAGAGGGAATGTAAAAACCGTTACACTTGAACTGAATTACAAAACAGAACAGAGTCACACATGCAGAAAACACACTATGGCTGCTTAACGGGAAAGGTGAGGTGGGGTGATACATAAAACAAGAGTTTCAAATTAGCTCAGATACCGTTTCATAAACCCAATATGGAATAGACAAGACCTACTCCTTGCTCAGAGAACTGGACACAACACGCCCGATTCACCGCACAAGAATATATCTGACTAGTAATAATCTTAAAACCTATGTATTGATATCTCTCTGTTAGTGTGTCAAGTGGGTGTAAAGCGGCATAAACACAGCCGTGAAAAGCAGCTAAACCCCATTATAAAAATAAATTACTTTTAAAAACCCATGAAACAAAGACAGGGAAAGAGAGAGAAATTCTTACACAATTCGTTCAGGGGCTGTGATGCAACCTGGATTGACCATATCTAGACCCACAGCTGGATGAGACATAAGGGTGGACACTCTTGGGGCTGAGAGGTTTGGTGAGGTTGGGTGAGCAAACGCAGACCCTTTAAAGTAATACTGCGTGCTACCCATCGCATGGGTCCCAAATCTCCAGGTTCAAGGGCATCTTCCTACATCGAAAACATGCATGAGAAACCCAGAAGATGGTACACCGTGTGATGGGGAAAGGTTTCTAAAACGCACCTCATTTCTCATCTCCTTGTGCTCGGGTTCGCCATTCCAGCCACTTTACTAGCAATCTCCCTACTTGGAGCATCAGCACCTTTAACCTCCTGTTCCGTACAGGTTGCAATTTGTCCTGAGGATGAACGGGAAGACGGGGAACCAATGAGAGACTAGCTCTTGGTGTTGGGACAGGCACAGGCCACTCTATTTTCCCATCAGGAAGAAGAATTAACCACAGGCTCAGCCTGCCCCCCTGAACCAGAACAGGGCCTGAAGCCATCCTGCGCTTTTGCGGCCAGCTCCCAAAAAACCGACTTGTAAAATGGAGCTTCAGGGCACTGCAATTCACAAACCTGCAGAGTTATAAATCATAACTCTCGTCCACAAATATATTGAGGGAAGGCAAAGAAGAAGATTTGAAATCAAGGCAGAATTGCAGGAAACAGATTTCAGGAGGTAGATTCGAATCGCCTTTAAAGCACATGAAAAGCGGCAAAACGTTGACAATGATGCCCTTGGCCAAAAAGGGCGTATGCGTTTTTTCCTGAATATATTCAGGAAAAAACGCATACGCCCTTTTTGGCCAACCAAGCAACCTGGAAAGGCAAATCAGCGCTACAAAGAAGTCTCGCTTCCCATCGGTCAAAAGGGCCATGCTGAAAAAAGTGTCAAAACCAGAAATGCAGGACAGGCCATGGAGAAATGGGAGCCTTGCTACACTGATGGGCGGGATGTAAATTGCCAACAGCCACTCTGGAGAAGTGTACGGTGTGTCCTGAAACATCTAAAAAACACAGCTTAGAGAGCATAGGGCACTTCCACGCATGGGGGGATAAAGTGGGAAAATTGAAAATCAGCAAGACACAAGCACCCCAAAGTTTAGGGCTGCTCTGTTGACAAGGACCTCCACTTCCTTCCACCTTAAATATCCCAGGAAAGCGAAAAATGGATAAAAAAGTTGTGGTCCTTATGTACAATGGAATATCACTCAGCCATGAAATCAATGTCATAAGGCTAGTAGCAGCATGATGAGTGGATTTAGGTAAGACGATTCTAAGTGAAATAAGTCACACAGAAAAGGACACTTCTCATAAGGTGTCACTTATAGAGGGAATGTAAAAACCGTTACACTTGAACTGAATTACAAAACAGAACAGAGTCACACATGCAGAAAACACACTATGGCTGCTTAACGGGAAAGGTGAGGTGGGGTGATACATAAAACAAGAGTTTCAAATTAGCTCAGATACCGTTCCAAAAACCCAATATGGAATAGACAAGACCTACTCCTTGCTCAGAGAACTGGACACAACACGCCCGATTCACCGCACAAGAATATATCTGACTATTAATAATCTTAAAACCTATGTATTGATATCTCTCTGTTAGTGTGTCAAGTGGGTGTAAAGCGGCCTAAACACAGCCGTGAAAAGCAGCTAAACCCCATTATAAAAATAAATTACTTTTAAAAACCCATGAAACAAAGACAGGGAAAGAGAGAGAAATTCTTACACAATTCGTTAAGGGGCTGTGATGCAACCTGGATTGACCATATCTAGACCCACAGCTGGATGAGACATAAGGGTGGACACTCTTGGGGCTGAGAGGTTTGGTGAGGTTGGGTGAGCAAACGCAGACCCTTTAAAGTAATACTGCGTGCTACCCATCGCATGGATCCCAAATCTCCAGGTTCAAGGGCATCTTCCTACATCGAAAACATGCATGAGAAACCCAGAGGATGGTACACCGTGTGATGGGGAAAGGTTTCTAAAACGCACCTCATTTCTCATCTCCTTGTGCTCGGGTTCGCCATTCCAGCCACTTTACTAGCAATCTCCCTACTTGGAGCATCAGCACCTTTAACCTCCTGTTCCGTACAGGTTGCAATTTGTCCTGAGGATGAACGGGAAGACGGGGAACCAATGAGAGACTAGCTCTTGGTGTTGGGACAGGCACAGGCCACTCTATTTTCCCATCAGGAAGAAGAATTAACCACAGGCTCAGCCTGCCCCCCTGAACCAGAACAGGGCCTGAAGCCATCCTGCGCTTTTGCGGCCAGCTCCCAAAAAACCGACTTGTAAAATGGAGCTTCAGGGCACTGCAATTCACAAACCTGCAGAGTTATAAATCATAACTCTCGTCCACAAATATATTGAGGGAAGGCAAAGAAGAAGATTTGAAATCAAGGCAGAATTGCAGGAAACAGATTTCAGGAGGTAGATTCGAATCGCCTTTAAAGCACATGAAAAGCGGCAAAACGTTGACAATGATGCCCTTGGCCAAAAAGGGCGTATGCGTTTTTTCCTGAATATATTCAGGAAAAAACGCATACGCCCTTTTTGGCCAACCAAGCAACCTGGAAAGGCAAATCAGCGCTACAAAGAAGTCTCGCTTCCCATCGGTCAAAAGGGCCATGCTGAAAAAAGTGTCAAAACCAGAAATGCAGGACAGGCCATGGAGAAATGGGAGCCTTGCTACACTGATGGGCGGGATGTAAATTGCCAACAGCCACTCTGGAGAAGTGTACGGTGTGTCCTGAAACATCTAAAAAACACAGCTTAGAGAGCATAGGGCACTTCCACGCATGGGGGGATAAAGTGGGAAAATTGAAAATCAGCAAGACACAAGCACCCCAAAGTTTAGGGCTGCTCTGTTGACAAGGACCTCCACTTCCTTCCACCTTAAATATCCCAGGAAAGCGAAAAATGGATAAAAAAGTTGTGGTCCTTATGTACAATGGAATATCACTCAGCCATGAAATCAATGTCATAAGGCTAGTAGCAGCATGATGAGTGGATTTAGGTAAGACGATTCTAAGTGAAATAAGTCACACAGAAAAGGACACTTCTCATAAGGTGTCACTTATAGAGGGAATGTAAAAACCGTTACACTTGAACTGAATTACAAAACAGAACAGAGTCACACATGCAGAAAACACACTATGGCTGCTTAACGGGAAAGGTGAGGTGGGGTGATACATAAAACAAGAGTTTCAAATTAGCTCAGATACCGTTCCAAAAACCCAATATGGAATAGACAAGACCTACTCCTTGCTCAGAGAACTGGACACAACACGCCCGATTCACCGCACAAGAATATATCTGACTATTAATAATCTTAAAACCTATGTATTGATATCTCTCTGTTAGTGTGTCAAGTGGGTGTAAAGCGGCCTAAACACAGCCGTGAAAAGCAGCTAAACCCCATTATAAAAATAAATTACTTTTAAAAACCCATGAAACAAAGACAGGGAAAGAGAGAGAAATTCTTACACAATTCGTTAAGGGGCTGTGATGCAACCTGGATTGACCATATCTAGACCCACAGCTGGATGAGACATAAGGGTGGACACTCTTGGGGCTGAGAGGTTTGGTGAGGTTGGGTGAGCAAACGCAGACCCTTTAAAGTAATACTGCGTGCTACCCATCGCATGGATCCCAAATCTCCAGGTTCAAGGGCATCTTCCTACATCGAAAACATGCATGAGAAACCCAGAGGATGGTACACCGTGTGATGGGGAAAGGTTTCTAAAACGCACCTCATTTCTCATCTCCTTGTGCTCGGGTTCGCCATTCCAGCCACTTTACTAGCAATCTCCCTACTTGGAGCATCAGCACCTTTAACCTCCTGTTCCGTACAGGTTGCAATTTGTCCTGAGGATGAACGGGAAGACGGGGAACCAATGAGAGACTAGCTCTTGGTGTTGGGACAGGCACAGGTCACTCTATTTTCCCATCAGGAAGAAGAATTAACCACAGGCTCAGCCTGCCCCCCTGAACCAGAACAGGGCCTGAAGCCATCCTGCGCTTTTGCGGCCGGCTCCCAAAAAAGCGACTTGTAAAATGGAGCTTCAGGGCACTGCAATTCACAAACCTGCAGAGTTATAAATGATAACTCTCGTCCACAAATATATTGAGGGAAGGCAAAGAAGAGGATTTGAAATCAAGGCAGAATTGCAGGAAACAGATTTCAGGAGGTAGATTCGAATCGCCTTTAAAGCACATGAAAAGCGGCAAAACGTTGACAATGATGCCCTTGGCCAAAAAGGGCGTAGGCGTTTTTTCCTGAATATATTCAGGAAAAAACGCCTACGCCCTTTTTGGCCAACCAAGCAACCTGGAAAGGCAAATCAGCGCTACAAAGAAGTCTCGCTTCCCATCGGTCAAAAGGGCCATGCTGAAAAAACTGTCAAAACCAGAAATGCAGGACAGGCCATGGAGAAATGGGAGCCTTGCTACACTGATGGGCGGGATGTAAATTGCCAACAGCCACTCTGGAGAAGTGTACGGTGTGTCCTGAAACATCTAAAAAACACAGCTTAGAGAGCATAGGGTACTTCCACGCATGGGGGGATAAAGTGGGAAAATTGAAAATCAGCAAGACACAAGCACCCCAAAGTTTAGGGCTGCTCTGTTGACAAGGACCTCCACTTCCTTCCACCTTAAATATCCCAGGAAAGCGAAAAATGGATAAAAAAGTTGTGGTCCTTATGTACAATGGAATATCACTCAGCCATGAAATCAATGTCATAAGGCTAGTAGCAGCATGATGAGTGGATTTAGGTAAGACGATTCTAAGTGAAATAAGTCACACAGAAAAGGACACTTCTCATAAGGTGTCACTTATAGAGGGAATGTAAAAACCGTTACACTTGAACTGACTTACAATACAGAACAGAGTCACACATGCAGAAAACACACTATGGCTGCTTAACGGGAAAGGTGAGGTGGGGTGATACATAAAACAAGAGTTTCAAATTAGCTCAGATACCGTTTCATAAACCCAATATGGAATAGACAAGACCTACTCCTTGCTCAGAGAACTGGACACAACACGCCCGATTCACCGCACAAGAATATATCTGACTAGTAATAATCTTAAAACCTATGTATTGATATCTCTCTGTTAGTGTGTCAAGTGGGTGTAAAGCGGCATAAACACAGCCGTGAAAAGCAGCTAAACCCCATTATAAAAATAAATTACTTTTAAAAACCCATGAAACAAAGACAGGGAAAGAGAGAGAAATTCTTACACAATTCGTTCAGGGGCTGTGATGCAACCTGGATTGACCATATCTAGACCCACAGCTGGATGAGACATAAGGGTGGACACTCTTGGGGCTGAGAGGTTTGGTGAGGTTGGGTGAGCAAACACAGACCCTTTAAAGTAATACTGCGTGCTACCCATCGCATGGGTCCCAAATCTCCAGGTTCAAGGGCATCTTCCTACATCGAAAACATGCATGAGAAACCCAGAAGATGGTACACCGTGTGATGGGGAAAGGTTTCTAAAACGCACCTCATTTCTCATCTCCTTGTGCTCGGGTTCGCCATTCCAGCCACTTTACTAGCAATCTCCCTACTTGGAGCATCAGCACCTTTAACCTCCTGTTCCGTACAGGTTGCAATTTGTCCTGAGGATGAACGGGAAGACGGGGAACCAATGAGAGACTAGCTCTTGGTGTTGGGACAGGCACAGGCCACTCTATTTTCCCATCAGGAAGAAGAATTAACCACAGGCTCAGCCTGCCCCCCTGAACCAGAACAGGGCCTGAAGCCATCCTGCGCTTTTGCGGCCAGCTCCCAAAAAACCGACTTGTAAAATGGAGCTTCAGGGCACTGCAATTCACAAACCTGCAGAGTTATAAATCATAACTCTCGTCCACAAATATATTGAGGGAAGGCAAAGAAGAGGATTTGAAATCAAGGCAGAATTGCAGGAAACAGATTTCAGGAGGTAGATTCGAATCGCCTTTAAAGCACATGAAAAGCGGCAAAACGTTGACAATGATGCCCTTGGCCAAAAAGGGCGTATGCGTTTTTTCCTGAATATATTCAGGAAAAAACGCATACGCCCTTTTTGGCCAACCAAGCAACCTGGAAAGGCAAATCAGCGCTACAAAGAAGTCTCGCTTCCCATCGGTCAAAAGGGCCATGCTGAAAAAAGTGTCAAAACCAGAAATGCAGGACAGGCCATGGAGAAATGGGAGCCTTGCTACACTGATGGGCGGGATGTAAATTGCCAACAGCCACTCTGGAGAAGTGTACGGTGTGTCCTGAAACATCTAAAAAACACAGCTTAGAGAGCATAGGGCACTTCCACGCATGGGGGGATAAAGTGGGAAAATTGAAAATCAGCAAGACACAAGCACCCCAAAGTTTAGGGCTGCTCTGTTGACAAGGACCTCCACTTCCTTCCACCTTAAATATCCCAGGAAAGCGAAAAATGGATAAAAAAGTTGTGGTCCTTATGTACAATGGAATATCACTCAGCCATGAAATCAATGTCATAAGGCTAGTAGCAGCATGATGAGTGGATTTAGGTAAGACGATTCTAAGTGAAATAAGTCACACAGAAAAGGACACTTCTCATAAGGTGTCACTTATAGAGGGAATGTAAAAACCGTTACACTTGAACTGAATTACAAAACAGAACAGAGTCACACATGCAGAAAACACACTATGGCTGCTTAACGGGAAAGGTGAGGTGGGGTGATACATAAAACAAGAGTTTCAAATTAGCTCAGATACCGTTCCAAAAACCCAATATGGAATAGACAAGACCTACTCCTTGCTCAGAGAACTGGACACAACACGCCCCATTCACCGCACAAGAATATATCTGACTATTAATAATCTTAAAACCTATGTATTGATATCTCTCTGTTAGTGTGTCAAGTGGGTGTAAAGCGGCCTAAACACAGCCGTGAAAAGCAGCTAAACCCCATTATAAAAATAAATTACTTTTAAAAACCCATGAAACAAAGACAGGGAAAGAGAGAGAAATTCTTACACAATTCGTTAAGGGGCTGTGATGCAACCTGGATTGACCATATCTAGACCCACAGCTGGATGAGACATAAGGGTGGACACTCTTGGGGCTGAGAGGTTTGGTGAGGTTGGGTGAGCAAACGCAGACCCTTTAAAGTAATACTGCGTGCTACCCATCGCATGGATCCCAAATCTCCAGGTTCAAGGGCATCTTCCTACATCGAAAACATGCATGAGAAACCCAGAGGATGGTACACCGTGTGATGGGGAAAGGTTTCTAAAACGCACCTCATTTCTCATCTCCTTGTGCTCGGGTTCGCCATTCCAGCCACTTTACTAGCAATCTCCCTACTTGGAGCATCAGCACCTTTAACCTCCTGTTCCGTACAGGTTGCAATTTGTCCTGAGGATGAACGGGAAGACGGGGAACCAATGAGAGACTAGCTCTTGGTGTTGGGACAGGCACAGTCCACTCTATTTTCCCATCAGGAAGAAGAATTAACCACAGGCTCAGCCTGCCCCCCTGAACCAGAACAGGGCCTGAAGCCATCCTGCGCTTTTGCGGCCAGCTCCCAAAAAAGCGACTTGTAAAATGGAGCTTCAGGGCACTGCAATTCACAAACCTGCAGAGTTATAAATGATAACTCTCGTCCACAAATATATTGAGGGAAGGCAAAGAAGAGGATTTGAAATCAAGGCAGAATTGCAGGAAACAGATTTCAGGAGGTAGATTCGAATCGCCTTTAAAGCACATGAAAAGCGGCAAAACGTTGACAATGATGCCCTTGGCCAAAAAGGGCGTATGCGTTTTTTCCTGAATATATTCAGGAAAAAACGCATACGCCCTTTTTGGCCAACCAAGCAACCTGGAAAGGCAAATCAGCGCTACAAAGAAGTCTCGCTTCCCATCGGTCAAAAGGGCCATGCTGAAAAAACTGTCAAAACCAGAAATGCAGGACAGGCCATGCAGAAATGGGAGCCTTGCTACACTGATGGGCGGGATGTAAATTGCCAACAGCCACTCTGGAGAAGTGTACGGTGTGTCCTGAAACATCTAAAAAACACAGCTTAGAGAGCATAGGGCACTTCCACGCATGGGGGGATAAAGTGGGAACATTGAAAATCAGCAAGACACAAGCACCCCAAAGGTTAGGGCTGCTCTGTTGACAAGGACCTCCACTTCCTTCCACCTTAAATATCCCAGGAAAGCGAAAAATGGATAAAAAAGTTGTGGTCCTTATGTACAATGGAATATCACTCAGCCATGAAATCAATGTCATAAGGCTAGTAGCAGCATGATGAGTGGATTTAGGTAAGACGATTCTAAGTGAAATAAGTCACACAGAAAAGGACACTTCTCATAAGGTGTCACTTATAGAGGGAATGTAAAAACCGTTACACTTGAACTGAATTACAAAACAGAACAGAGTCACACATGCAGAAAACACACTATGGCTGCTTAACGGGAAAGGTGAGGTGGGGTGATACATAAAACAAGAGTTTCAAATTAGCTCAGATACCGTTCCATAAACCCAATATGGAATAGACAAGACCTACTCCTTGCTCAGAGAACTGGACTCAACACGCCCGATTCACCGCACAAGAATATATCTGACTAGTAATAATCTTAAAACCTATGTATTGATATCTCTCTGTTAGTGTGTCAAGTGGGTGTAAAGCGGCCTAAACACAGCCGTGAAAAGCAGCTAAACCCCATTATAAAAATAAATTACTTTTAAAAACCCATGAAACAAAGACAGGGAAAGAGAGAGAAATTCTTACACAATTCGTTAAGGGGCTGTGATGCAACCTGGATTGACCATATCTAGACCCACAGCTGGATGAGACATAAGGGTGGACACTCTTGGGGCTGAGAGGTTTGGTGAGGTTGGGTGAGCAAACGCAGACCCTTTAAAGTAATACTGCGTGCTACCCATCGCATGGATCCCAAATCTCCAGGTTCAAGGGCATCTTCCTACATCGAAAATATGCATGAGAAACCCAGAGGATGGTACACCGTGTGATGGGGAAAGGTTTCTAAAACGCACCTCATTTCTCATCTCCTTGTGCTCGGGTTCGCCATTCCAGCCACTTTACTAGCAATCTCCCTACTTGGAGCATCAGCACCTTTAACCTCCTGTTCCGTACAGGTTGCAATTTGTCCTGAGGATGAACGGGAAGACGGGGAACCAATGAGAGACTAGCTCTTGGTGTTGGGACAGGCACAGGTCACTCTATTTTCCCATCAGGAAGAAGAATTAACCACAGGCTCAGCCTGCCCCCCTGAACCAGAACAGGGCCTAAAGCCATCCTGCGCTTTTGCGGCCGGCTCCCAAAAAAGCGACTTGTAAAATGGAGCTTCAGGGCACTGCAATTCACAAACCTGCAGAGTTATAAATGATAACTCTCGTCCACAAATATATTGAGGGAAGGCAAAGAAGAGGATTTGAAATCAAGGCAGAATTGCAGGAAACAGATTTCAGGAGGTAGATTCGAATCGCCTTTAAAGCACATGAAAAGCGGCAAAACGTTGACAATGATGCCCTTGGCCAAAAAGGGCGTATGCGTTTTTTCCTGAATATATTCAGGAAAAAACGCATACGCCCTTTTTGGCCAACCAAGCAACCTGGAAAGGCAAATCAGCGCTACAAAGAAGTCTCGCTTCCCATCGGTCAAAAGGGCCATGCTGAAAAAACTGTCAAAACCAGAAATGCAGGACAGGCCATGGAGAAATGGGAGCCTTGCTACACTGATGGGCGGGATGTAAATTGCCAACAGCCACTCTGGAGAAGTGTACGGTGTGTCCTGAAACATCTAAAAAACACAGCTTAGAGAGCATAGGGTACTTCCACGCATGGGGGGATAAAGTGGGAAAATTGAAAATCAGCAAGACACAAGCACCCCAAAGTTTAGGGCTGCTCTGTTGACAAGGACCTCCACTTCCTTCCACCTTAAATATCCCAGGAAAGCGAAAAATGGATAAAAAAGTTGTGGTCCTTATGTACAATGGAATATCACTCAGCCATGAAATCAATGTCATAAGGCTAGTAGCAGCATGATGAGTGGATTTAGGTAAGACGATTCTAAGTGAAATAAGTCACACAGAAAAGGACACTTCTCATAAGGTGTCACTTATAGAGGGAATGTAAAAACCGTTACACTTGAACTGACTTACAATACAGAACAGAGTCACACATGCAGAAAACACACTATGGCTGCTTAACGGGAAAGGTGAGGTGGGGTGATACATAAAACAAGAGTTTCAAATTAGCTCAGATACCGTTTCATAAACCCAATATGGAATAGACAAGACCTACTCCTTGCTCAGAGAACTGGACACAACACGCCCGATTCACCGCACAAGAATATATCTGACTAGTAATAATCTTAAAACCTATGTATTGATATCTCTCTGTTAGTGTGTCAAGTGGGTGTAAAGCGGCATAAACACAGCCGTGAAAAGCAGCTAAACCCCATTATAAAAATAAATTACTTTTAAAAACCCATGAAACAAAGACAGGGAAAGAGAGAGAAATTCTTACACAATTCGTTCAGGGGCTGTGATGCAACCTGGATTGACCATATCTAGACCCACAGCTGGATGAGACATAAGGGTGGACACTCTTGGGGCTGAGAGGTTTGGTGAGGTTGGGTGAGCAAACACAGACCCTTTAAAGTAATACTGCGTGCTACCCATCGCATGGGTCCCAAATCTCCAGGTTCAAGGGCATCTTCCTACATCGAAAACATGCATGAGAAACCCAGAAGATGGTACACCGTGTGATGGGGAAAGGTTTCTAAAACGCACCTCATTTCTCATCTCCTTGTGCTCGGGTTCGCCATTCCAGCCACTTTACTAGCAATCTCCCTACTTGGAGCATCAGCACCTTTAACCTCCTGTTCCGTACAGGTTGCAATTTGTCCTGAGGATGAACGGGAAGACGGGGAACCAATGAGAGACTAGCTCTTGGTGTTGGGACAGGCACAGGCCACTCTATTTTCCCATCAGGAAGAAGAATTAACCACAGGCTCAGCCTGCCCCCCTGAACCAGAACAGGGCCTGAAGCCATCCTGCGCTTTTGCGGCCAGCTCCCAAAAAACCGACTTGTAAAATGGAGCTTCAGGGCACTGCAATTCACAAACCTGCAGAGTTATAAATCATAACTCTCGTCCACAAATATATTGAGGGAAGGCAAAGAAGAGGATTTGAAATCAAGGCAGAATTGCAGGAAACAGATTTCAGGAGGTAGATTCGAATCGCCTTTAAAGCACATGAAAAGCGGCAAAACGTTGACAATGATGCCCTTGGCCAAAAAGGGCGTATGCGTTTTTTCCTGAATATATTCAGGAAAAAACGCATACGCCCTTTTTGGCCAACCAAGCAACCTGGAAAGGCAAATCAGCGCTACAAAGAAGTCTCGCTTCCCATCGGTCAAAAGGGCCATGCTGAAAAAAGTGTCAAAACCAGAAATGCAGGACAGGCCATGGAGAAATGGGAGCCTTGCTACACTGATGGGCGGGATGTAAATTGCCAACAGCCACTCTGGAGAAGTGTACGGTGTGTCCTGAAACATCTAAAAAACACAGCTTAGAGAGCATAGGGCACTTCCACGCATGGGGGGATAAAGTGGGAAAATTGAAAATCAGCAAGACACAAGCACCCCAAAGTTTAGGGCTGCTCTGTTGACAAGGACCTCCACTTCCTTCCACCTTAAATATCCCAGGAAAGCGAAAAATGGATAAAAAAGTTGTGGTCCTTATGTACAATGGAATATCACTCAGCCATGAAATCAATGTCATAAGGCTAGTAGCAGCATGATGAGTGGATTTAGGTAAGACGATTCTAAGTGAAATAAGTCACACAGAAAAGGACACTTCTCATAAGGTGTCACTTATAGAGGGAATGTAAAAACCGTTACACTTGAACTGAATTACAAAACAGAACAGAGTCACACATGCAGAAAACACACTATGGCTGCTTAACGGGAAAGGTGAGGTGGGGTGATACATAAAACAAGAGTTTCAAATTAGCTCAGATACCGTTCCAAAAACCCAATATGGAATAGACAAGACCTACTCCTTGCTCAGAGAACTGGACACAACACGCCCCATTCACCGCACAAGAATATATCTGACTATTAATAATCTTAAAACCTATGTATTGATATCTCTCTGTTAGTGTGTCAAGTGGGTGTAAAGCGGCCTAAACACAGCCGTGAAAAGCAGCTAAACCCCATTATAAAAATAAATTACTTTTAAAAACCCATGAAACAAAGACAGGGAAAGAGAGAGAAATTCTTACACAATTCGTTAAGGGGCTGTGATGCAACCTGGATTGACCATATCTAGACCCACAGCTGGATGAGACATAAGGGTGGACACTCTTGGGGCTGAGAGGTTTGGTGAGGTTGGGTGAGCAAACGCAGACCCTTTAAAGTAATACTGCGTGCTACCCATCGCATGGATCCCAAATCTCCAGGTTCAAGGGCATCTTCCTACATCGAAAACATGCATGAGAAACCCAGAGGATGGTACACCGTGTGATGGGGAAAGGTTTCTAAAACGCACCTCATTTCTCATCTCCTTGTGCTCGGGTTCGCCATTCCAGCCACTTTACTAGCAATCTCCCTACTTGGAGCATCAGCACCTTTAACCTCCTGTTCCGTACAGGTTGCAATTTGTCCTGAGGATGAACGGGAAGACGGGGAACCAATGAGAGACTAGCTCTTGGTGTTGGGACAGGCACAGGTCACTCTATTTTCCCATCAGGAAGAAGAATTAACCACAGGCTCAGCCTGCCCCCCTGAACCAGAACAGGGCCTGAAGCCATCCTGCGCTTTTGCGGCCAGCTCCCAAAAAAGCGACTTGTAAAATGGAGCTTCAGGGCACTGCAATTCACAAACCTGCAGAGTTATAAATGATAACTCTCGTCCACAAATATATTGAGGGAAGGCAAAGAAGAGGATTTGAAATCAAGGCAGAATTGCAGGAAACAGATTTCAGGAGGTAGATTCGAATCGCCTTTAAAGCACATGAAAAGCGGCAAAACGTTGACAATGATGCCCTTGGCCAAAAAGGGCGTATGCGTTTTTTCCTGAATATATTCAGGAAAAAACGCATACGCCCTTTTTGGCCAACCAAGCAACCTGGAAAGGCAAATCAGCGCTACAAAGAAGTCTCGCTTCCCATCGGTCAAAAGGGCCATGCTGAAAAAACTGTCAAAACCAGAAATGCAGGACAGGCCATGCAGAAATGGGAGCCTTGCTACACTGATGGGCGGGATGTAAATTGCCAACAGCCACTCTGGAGAAGTGTACGGTGTGTCCTGAAACATCTAAAAAACACACCTTAGAGAGCATAGGGCACTTCCACGCATGGGGGGATAAAGTGGGAACATTGAAAATCAGCAAGACACAAGCACCCCAAAGGTTAGGGCTGCTCTGTTGACAAGGACCTCCACTTCCTTCCACCTTAAATATCCCAGGAAAGCGAAAAATGGATAAAAAAGTTGTGGTCCTTATGTACAATGGAATATCACTCAGCCATGAAATCAATGTCATAAGGCTAGTAGCAGCATGATGAGTGGATTTAGGTAAGACGATTCTAAGTGAAATAAGTCACACAGAAAAGGACACTTCTCATAAGGTGTCACTTATAGAGGGAATGTAAAAACCGTTACACTTGAACTGAATTACAAAACAGAACAGAGTCACACATGCAGAAAACACACTATGGCTGCTTAACGGGAAAGGTGAGGTGGGGTGATACATAAAACAAGAGTTTCAAATTAGCTCAGATACCGTTCCATAAACCCAATATGGAATAGACAAGACCTACTCCTTGCTCAGAGAACTGGACTCAACACGCCCGATTCACCGCACAAGAATATATCTGACTAGTAATAATCTTAAAACCTATGTATTGATATCTCTCTGTTAGTGTGTCAAGTGGGTGTAAAGCGGCCTAAACACAGCCGTGAAAAGCAGCTAAACCCCATTATAAAAATAAATTACTTTTAAAAACCCATGAAACAAAGACAGGGAAAGAGAGAGAAATTCTTACACAATTCGTTAAGGGGCTGTGATGCAACCTGGATTGACCATATCTAGACCCACAGCTGGATGAGACATAAGGGTGGACACTCTTGGGGCTGAGAGGTTTGGTGAGGTTGGGTGAGCAAACGCAGACCCTTTAAAGTAATACTGCGTGCTACCCATCGCATGGATCCCAAATCTCCAGGTTCAAGGGCATCTTCCTACATCGAAAATATGCATGAGAAACCCAGAGGATGGTACACCGTGTGATGGGGAAAGGTTTCTAAAACGCACCTCATTTCTCATCTCCTTGTGCTCGGGTTCGCCATTCCAGCCACTTTACTAGCAATCTCCCTACTTGGAGCATCAGCACCTTTAACCTCCTGTTCCGTACAGGTTGCAATTTGTCCTGAGGATGAACGGGAAGACGGGGAACCAATGAGAGACTAGCTCTTGGTGTTGGGACAGGCACAGGTCACTCTATTTTCCCATCAGGAAGAAGAATTAACCACAGGCTCAGCCTGCCCCCCTGAACCAGAACAGGGCCTAAAGCCATCCTGCGCTTTTGCGGCCGGCTCCCAAAAAAGCGACTTGTAAAATGGAGCTTCAGGGCACTGCAATTCACAAACCTGCAGAGTTATAAATGATAACTCTCGTCCACAAATATATTGAGGGAAGGCAAAGAAGAGGATTTGAAATCAAGGCAGAATTGCAGGAAACAGATTTCAGGAGGTAGATTCGAATCGCCTTTAAAGCACATGAAAAGCGGCAAAACGTTGACAATGATGCCCTTGGCCAAAAAGGGCGTATGCGTTTTTTCCTGAATATATTCAGGAAAAAACGCATACGCCCTTTTTGGCCAACCAAGCAACCTGGAAAGGCAAATCAGCGCTACAAAGAAGTCTCGCTTCCCATCGGTCAAAAGGGCCATGCTGAAAAAACTGTCAAAACCAGAAATGCAGGACAGGCCATGGAGAAATGGGAGCCTTGCTACACTGATGGGCGGGATGTAAATTGCCAACAGCCACTCTGGAGAAGTGTACGGTGTGTCCTGAAACATCTAAAAAACACAGCTTAGAGAGCATAGGGTACTTCCACGCATGGGGGGATAAAGTGGGAAAATTGAAAATCAGCAAGACACAAGCACCCCAAAGTTTAGGGCTGCTCTGTTGACAAGGACCTCCACTTCCTTCCACCTTAAATATCCCAGGAAAGCGAAAAATGGATAAAAAAGTTGTGGTCCTTATGTACAATGGAATATCACTCAGCCATGAAATCAATGTCATAAGGCTAGTAGCAGCATGATGAGTGGATTTAGGTAAGACGATTCTAAGTGAAATAAGTCACACAGAAAAGGACACTTCTCATAAGGTGTCACTTATAGAGGGAATGTAAAAACCGTTACACTTGAACTGACTTACAATACAGAACAGAGTCACACATGCAGAAAACACACTATGGCTGCTTAACGGGAAAGGTGAGGTGGGGTGATACATAAAACAAGAGTTTCAAATTAGCTCAGATACCGTTTCATAAACCCAATATGGAATAGACAAGACCTACTCCTTGCTCAGAGAACTGGACACAACACGCCCGATTCACCGCACAAGAATATATCTGACTAGTAATAATCTTAAAACCTATGTATTGATATCTCTCTGTTAGTGTGTCAAGTGGGTGTAAAGCGGCATAAACACAGCCGTGAAAAGCAGCTAAACCCCATTATAAAAATAAATTACTTTTAAAAACCCATGAAACAAAGACAGGGAAAGAGAGAGAAATTCTTACACAATTCGTTCAGGGGCTGTGATGCAACCTGGATTGACCATATCTAGACCCACAGCTGGATGAGACATAAGGGTGGACACTCTTGGGGCTGAGAGGTTTGGTGAGGTTGGGTGAGCAAACACAGACCCTTTAAAGTAATACTGCGTGCTACCCATCGCATGGGTCCCAAATCTCCAGGTTCAAGGGCATCTTCCTACATCGAAAACATGCATGAGAAACCCAGAAGATGGTACACCGTGTGATGGGGAAAGGTTTCTAAAACGCACCTCATTTCTCATCTCCTTGTGCTCGGGTTCGCCATTCCAGCCACTTTGCTAGCAATCTCCCTACTTGGAGCATCAGCACCTTTAACCTCCTGTTCCGTACAGGTTGCAATTTGTCCTGAGGATGAACGGGAAGACGGGGAACCAATGAGAGACTAGCTCTTGGTGTTGGGACAGGCACAGGCCACTCTATTTTCCCATCAGGAAGAAGAATTAACCACAGGCTCAGCCTGCCCCCCTGAACCAGAACAGGGCCTGAAGCCATCCTGCGCTTTTGCGGCCAGCTCCCAAAAAACCGACTTGTAAAATGGAGCTTCAGGGCACTGCAATTCACAAACCTGCAGAGTTATAAATCATAACTCTCGTCCACAAATATATTGAGGGAAGGCAAAGAAGAGGATTTGAAATCAAGGCAGAATTGCAGGAAACAGATTTCAGGAGGTAGATTCGAATCGCCTTTAAAGCACATGAAAAGCGGCAAAACGTTGACAATGATGCCCTTGGCCAAAAAGGGCGTATGCGTTTTTTCCTGAATATATTCAGGAAAAAACGCATACGCCCTTTTTGGCCAACCAAGCAACCTGGAAAGGCAAATCAGCGCTACAAAGAAGTCTCGCTTCCCATCGGTCAAAAGGGCCATGCTGAAAAAAGTGTCAAAACCAGAAATGCAGGACAGGCCATGGAGAAATGGGAGCCTTGCTACACTGATGGGCGGGATGTAAATTGCCAACAGCCACTCTGGAGAAGTGTACGGTGTGTCCTGAAACATCTAAAAAACACAGCTTAGAGAGCATAGGGCACTTCCACGCATGGGGGGATAAAGTGGGAAAATTGAAAATCAGCAAGACACAAGCACCCCAAAGTTTAGGGCTGCTCTGTTGACAAGGACCTCCACTTCCTTCCACCTTAAATATCCCAGGAAAGCGAAAAATGGATAAAAAAGTTGTGGTCCTTATGTACAATGGAATATCACTCAGCCATGAAATCAATGTCATAAGGCTAGTAGCAGCATGATGAGTGGATTTAGGTAAGACGATTCTAAGTGAAATAAGTCACACAGAAAAGGACACTTCTCATAAGGTGTCACTTATAGAGGGAATGTAAAAACCGTTACACTTGAACTGAATTACAAAACAGAACAGAGTCACACATGCAGAAAACACACTATGGCTGCTTAACGGGAAAGGTGAGGTGGGGTGATACATAAAACAAGAGTTTCAAATTAGCTCAGATACCGTTCCAAAAACCCAATATGGAATAGACAAGACCTACTCCTTGCTCAGAGAACTGGACACAACACGCCCCATTCACCGCACAAGAATATATCTGACTATTAATAATCTTAAAACCTATGTATTGATATCTCTCTGTTAGTGTGTCAAGTGGGTGTAAAGCGGCCTAAACACAGCCGTGAAAAGCAACTAAACCCCATTATAAAAATAAATTACTTTTAAAAACCCATGAAACAAAGACAGGGAAAGAGAGAGAAATTCTTACACAATTCGTTAAGGGGCTGTGATGCAACCTGGATTGACCATATCTAGACCCACAGCTGGATGAGACATAAGGGTGGACACTCTTGGGGCTGAGAGGTTTGGTGAGGTTGGGTGAGCAAACGCAGACCCTTTAAAGTAATACTGCGTGCTACCCATCGCATGGATCCCAAATCTCCAGGTTCAAGGGCATCTTCCTACATCGAAAACATGCATGAGAAACCCAGAGGATGGTACACCGTGTGATGGGGAAAGGTTTCTAAAACGCACCTCATTTCTCATCTCCTTGTGCTCGGGTTCGCCATTCCAGCCACTTTACTAGCAATCTCCCTACTTGGAGCATCAGCACCTTTAACCTCCTGTTCCGTACAGGTTGCAATTTGTCCTGAGGATGAACGGGAAGACGGGGAACCAATGAGAGACTAGCTCTTGGTGTTGGGACAGGCACAGGTCACTCTATTTTCCCATCAGGAAGAAGAATTAACCACAGGCTCAGCCTGCCCCCCGGAACCAGAACAGGGCCTGAAGCCATCCTGCGCTTTTGCGGCCAGCTCCCAAAAAAGCGACTTGTAAAATGGAGCTTCAGGGCACTGCAATTCACAAACCTGCAGAGTTATAAATGATAACTCTCGTCCACAAATATATTGAGGGAAGGCAAAGAAGAGGATTTGAAATCAAGGCAGAATTGCAGGAAACAGATTTCAGGAGGTAGATTCGAATCGCCTTTAAAGCACATGAAAAGCGGCAAAACGTTGACAATGATGCCCTTGGCCAAAAAGGGCGTATGCGTTTTTTCCTGAATATATTCAGGAAAAAACGCATACGCCCTTTTTGGCCAACCAAGCAACCTGGAAAGGCAAATCAGCGCTACAAAGAAGTCTCGCTTCCCATCGGTCAAAAGGGCCATGCTGAAAAAAGTGTCAAAACCAGAAATGCAGGACAGGCCATGGAGAAATGGGAGCCTTGCTACACTGATGGGCGGGATGTAAATTGCCAACAGCCACTCTGGAGAAGTGTACGGTGTGTCCTGAAACATCTAAAAAACACAGCTTAGAGAGCATAGGGTACTTCCACGCATGGGGGGATAAAGTGGGAACATTGAAAATCAGCAAGACACAAGCACCCCAAAGTTTAGGGCTGCTCTGTTGACAAGGACCTCCACTTCCTTCCACCTTAAATATCCCAGGAAAGCGAAAAATGGATAAAAAAGTTGTGGTCCTTATGTACAATGGAATATCACTCAGCCATGAAATCAATGTCATAAGGCTAGTAGCAGCATGATGAGTGGATTTAGGTAAGACGATTCTAAGTGAAATAAGTCACACAGAAAAGGACACTTCTCATAAGGTGTCACTTATAGAGGGAATGTAAAAACCGTTACACTTGAACTGACTTACAATACAGAACAGAGTCACACATGCAGAAAACACACTATGGCTGCTTAACGGGAAAGGTGAGGTGGGGTGATACATAAAACAAGAGTTTCAAATTAGCTCAGATACCGTTCCATAAACCCAATATGGAATAGACATGACCTACTCCTTGCTCAGAGAACTGGACTCAACACGCCCGATTCACCGCACAAGAATATATCTGACTAGTAATAATCTTAAAACCTATGTATTGATATCTCTCTGTTAGTGTGTCAAGTGGGTGTAAAGCGGCCTAAACACAGCCGTGAAAAGCAGCTAAACCCCATTATAAAAATAAATTACTTTTAAAAACCCATGAAACAAAGACAGGGAAAGAGAGAGAAATTCTTACACAATTCGTTAAGGGGCTGTGATGCAACCTGGATTGACCATATCTAGACCCACAGCTGGATGAGACATAAGGGTGGACACTCTTGGGGCTGAGAGGTTTGGTGAGGTTGGGTGAGCAAACGCAGACCCTTTAAAGTAATACTGCGTGCTACCCATCGCATGGATCCCAAATCTCCAGGTTCAAGGGCATCTTCCTACATCGAAAACATGCATGAGAAACCCAGAGGATGGTACACCGTGTGATGGGGAAAGGTTTCTAAAACGCACCTCATTTCTCATCTCCTTGTGCTCGGGTTCGCCATTCCAGCCACTTTACTAGCAATCTCCCTACTTGGAGCATCAGCACCTTTAACCTCCTGTTCCGTACAGGTTGCAATTTGTCCTGAGGATGAACGGGAAGACGGGGAACCAATGAGAGACTAGCTCTTGGTGTTGGGACAGGCACAGGTCACTCTATTTTCCCATCAGGAAGAAGAATTAACCACAGGCTCAGCCTGCCCCCCTGAACCAGAACAGGGCCTGAAGCCATCCTGCGCTTTTGCGGCCGGCTCCCAAAAAAGCGACTTGTAAAATGGAGCTTCAGGGCACTGCAATTCACAAACCTGCAGAGTTATAAATGATAACTCTCGTCCACAAATATATTGAGGGAAGGCAAAGAAGAGGATTTGAAATCAAGGCAGAATTGCAGGAAACAGATTTCAGGAGGTAGATTCGAATCGCCTTTAAAGCACATGAAAAGCGGCAAAACGTTGACAATGATGCCCTTGGCCAAAAAGGGCGTATGCGTTTTTTCCTGAATATATTCAGGAAAAAACGCATACGCCCTTTTTGGCCAACCAAGCAACCTGGAAAGGCAAATCAGCGCTACAAAGAAGTCTCGCTTCCCATCGGTCAAAAGGGCCATGCTGAAAAAACTGTCAAAACCAGAAATGCAGGACAGGCCATGGAGAAATGGGAGCCTTGCTACACTGATGGGCGGGATGTAAATTGCCAACAGCCACTCTGGAGAAGTGTACGGTGTGTCCTGAAACATCTAAAAAACACAGCTTAGAGAGCATAGGGTACTTCCACGCATGGGGGGATAAAGTGGGAAAATTGAAAATCAGCAAGACACAAGCACCCCTAAGTTTAGGGCTGCTCTGTTGACAAGGACCTCCACTTCCTTCCACCTTAAATATCCCAGGAAAGCGAAAAATGGATAAAAAAGTTGTGGTCCTTATGTACAATGGAATATCACTCAGCCATGAAATCAATGTCATAAGGCTAGTAGCAGCATGATGAGTGGATTTAGGTAAGACGATTCTAAGTGAAATAAGTCACACAGAAAAGGACACTTCTCATAAGGTGTCACTTATAGAGGGAATGTAAAAACCGTTACACTTGAACTGACTTACAATACAGAACAGAGTCACACATGCAGAAAACACACTATGGCTGCTTAACGGGAAAGGTGAGGTGGGGTGATACATAAAACAAGAGTTTCAAATTAGCTCAGATACCGTTCCATAAACCCAATATGTAATAGACAAGACCTACTCCTTGCTCAGAGAACTGGACTCAACACGCCCGATTCACCGCACAAGAATATATCTGACTAGTAATAATCTTAAAACCTATGTATTGATATCTCTCTGTTAGTGTGTCAAGTGGGTGTAAAGCGGCATAAACACAGCCGTGAAAAGCAGCTAAACCCCATTATAAAAATAAATTACTTTTAAAAACCCATGAAACAAAGACAGGGAAAGAGAGAGAAATTCTTACACAATTCGTTCAGGAGCTGTGATGCAACCTGGATTGACCATATCTAGACCCACAGCTGGATGACACATAAGGGTGGACACTCTTGGGGCTGAGAGGTTTGGTGAGGTTGGGTGAGCAAACGCAGACCCTTTAAAGTAATACTGCGTGCTACCCATCGCATGGGTCCCAAATCTCCAGGTTCAAGGGCATCTTCCTACATCGAAAACATGCATGAGAAACCCAGAAGATGGTACACCGTGTGATGGGGAAAGGTTTCTAAAACGCACCTCATTTCTCATCTCCTTGTGCTCGGGTTCGCCATTCCAGCCACTTTACTAGCAATCTCCCTACTTGGAGCATCAGCACCTTTAACCTCCTGTTCCGTACAGGTTGCAATTTGTCCTGAGGATGAACGGGAAGACGGGGAACCAATGAGAGAGTAGCTCTTGGTGTTGGGACAGGCACAGGTCACTCTATTTTCCCATCAGGAAGAAGAATTAACCACAGGCTCAGCCTGCCCCCCGGAACCAGAACAGGGCCTGAAGCCATCCTGCGCTTTTGCGGCCGGCTCCCAAAAAAGCGAGTTGTAAAATGGAGCTTCAGGGCACTGCAATTCACAAACCTGCAGAGTTATAAATGATAACTCTCGTCCACAAATATATTGAGGGAAGGCAAAGAAGAGGATTTGAAATCAAGGCAGAATTGCAGGAAACAGATTTCAGGAGGTAGATTCGAATCGCCTTTAAAGCACATGAAAAGCGGCAAAACGTTGACAATGATGCCCTTGGCCAAAAAGGGCGTATGCGTTTTTTCCTGAATATATTCAGGAAAAAACGCATACGCCCTTTTTGGCCAACCAAGCAACCTGGAAAGGCAAATCAGCGCTACAAAGAAGTCTCGCTTCCCATCGGTCAAAAGGGCCATGCTGAAAAAAGTGTCAAAACCAGAAATGCAGGACAGGCCATGGAGAAATGGGAGCCTTGCTACACTGATGGGCGGGATGTAAATTGCCAACAGCCACTCTGGAGAAGTGTACGGTGTGTCCTGAAACATCTAAAAAACACAGCTTAGAGAGCATAGGGCACTTCCACGCATGGGGGATAAAGTGGGAACATTGAAAATCAGCAAGACACAAGCACCCCAAAGTTTAGGGCTGCTCTGTTGACAAGGACCTCCACTTCCTTCCACCTTAAATATCCCAGGAAAGCGAAAAATGGATAAAAAAGTTGTGGTCCTTATGTACAATGGAATATCACTCAGCCATGAAATCAATGTCATAAGGCTAGTAGCAGCATGATGAGTGGATTTAGGTAAGACGATTCTAAGTGAAATAAGTCACACAGAAAAGGACACTTCTCATAAGGTGTCACTTATAGAGGGAATGTAAAAACCGTTACACTTGAACTGAATTACAAAACAGAACAGAGTCACACATGCAGAAAACACACTATGGCTGCTTAACGGGAAAGGTGAGGTGGGGTGATACATAAAACAAGAGTTTCAAATTAGCTCAGATACCGTTCCATAAACCCAATATGGAATAGACAAGACCTACTCCTTGCTCAGAGAACTGGACTCAACACGCCCGATTCACCGCACAAGAATATATCTGACTAGTAATAATCTTAAAACCTATGTATTGATATCTCTCTGTTAGTGTGTCAAGTGGGTGTAAAGCGGCCTAAACACAGCCGTGAAAAGCAGCTAAACCCCATTATAAAAATAAATTACTTTTAAAAACCCATGAAACAAAGACAGGGAAAGAGAGAGAAATTCTTACACAATTCGTTAAGGGGCTGTGATGCAACCTGGATTGACCATATCTAGACCCACAGCTGGATGAGACATAAGGGTGGACACTCTTGGGGCTGAGAGGTTTGGTGAGGTTGGGTGAGCAAACGCAGACCCTTTAAAGTAATACTGCGTGCTACCCATCGCATGGATCCCAAATCTCCAGGTTCAAGGGCATCTTCCTACATCGAAAACATGCATGAGAAACCCAGAGGATGGTACACCGTGTGATGGGGAAAGGTTTCTAAAACGCACCTCATTTCTCATCTCCTTGTGCTCGGGTTCGCCATTCCAGCCACTTTACTAGCAATCTCCCTACTTGGAGCATCAGCACCTTTAACCTCCTGTTCCGTACAGGTTGCAATTTGTCCTGAGGATGAACGGGAAGACGGGGAACCAATGAGAGACTAGCTCTTGGTGTTGGGACAGGCACAGGTCACTCTATTTTCCCATCAGGAAGAAGAATTAACCACAGGCTCAGCCTGCCCCCCTGAACCAGAACAGGGCCTGAAGCCATCCTGCGCTTTTGCGGCCGGCTCCCAAAAAAGCGACTTGTAAAATGGAGCTTCAGGGCACTGCAATTCACAAACCTGCAGAGTTATAAATGATAACTCTCGTCCACAAATATATTGAGGGAAGGCAAAGAAGAGGATTTGAAATCAAGGCAGAATTGCAGGAAACAGATTTCAGGAGGTAGATTCGAATCGCCTTTAAAGCACATGAAAAGCGGCAAAACGTTGACAATGATGCCCTTGGCCAAAAAGGGCGTATGCGTTTTTTCCTGAATATATTCAGGAAAAAACGCCTACGCCCTTTTTGGCCAACCAAGCAACCTGGAAAGGCAAATCAGCGCTACAAAGAAGTCTCGCTTCCCATCGGTCAAAAGGGCCATGCTGAAAAAACTGTCAAAACCAGAAATGCAGGACAGGCCATGGAGAAATGGGAGCCTTGCTACACTGATGGGCGGGATGTAAATTGCCAACAGCCACTCTGGAGAAGTGTACGGTGTGTCCTGAAACATCTAAAAAACACAGCTTAGAGAGCATAGGGCACTTCCACGCATGGGGGGATAAAGCGGGAATATTGAAAATCAGCAAGACACAAGCACCCCAAAGTTTAGGGCTGCTCTGTTGACAAGGACCTCCACTTCCTTCCACCTTAAATATCCCAGGAAAGCGAAAAATGGATAAAAAAGTTGTGGTCCTTATGTACAATGGAATATCACTCAGCCATGAAATCAATGTCATAAGGCTAGTAGCAGCATGATGAGTGGATTTAGGTAAGACGATTCTAAGTGAAATAAGTCACACAGAAAAGGACACTTCTCATAAGGTGTCACTTATAGAGGGAATGTAAAAACCGTTACACTTGAACTGACTTACAATACAGAACAGAGTCACACATGCAGAAAACACACTATGGCTGCTTAACGGGAAAGGTGAGGTGGGGTGATACATAAAACAAGAGTTTCAAATTAGCTCAGATACCGTTCCATAAACCCAATATGTAATAGACAAGACCTACTCCTTGCTCAGAGAACTGGACTCAACACGCCCGATTCACCGCACAAGAATATATCTGACTAGTAATAATCTTAAAACCTATGTATTGATATCACTCTGTTAGTGTGTCAAGTGGGTGTAAAGCGGCATAAACACAGCCGTGAAAAGCAGCTAAACCCCATTATAAAAATAAATTACTTTTAAAAACCCATGAAACAAAGACAGGGAAAGAGAGAGAAATTCTTACACAATTCGTTCAGGAGCTGTGATGCAACCTGGATTGACCATATCTAGACCCACAGCTGGATGACACATAAGGGTGGACACTCTTGGGGCTGAGAGGTTTGGTGAGGTTGGGTGAGCAAACGCAGACCCTTTAAAGTAATACTGCGTGCTACCCATCGCATGGGTCCCAAATCTCCAGGTTCAAGGGCATCTTCCTACATCGAAAACATGCATGAGAAACCCAGAAGATGGTACACCGTGTGATGGGGAAAGGTTTCTAAAACGCACCTCATTTCTCATCTCCTTGTGCTCGGGTTCGCCATTCCAGCCACTTTACTAGCAATCTCCCTACTTGGAGCATCAGCACCTTTAACCTCCTGTTCCGTACAGGTTGCAATTTGTCCTGAGGATGAACGGGAAGACGGGTAACCAATGAGAGACTAGCTCTTGGTGTTGGGACAGGCACAGGTCACTCTATTTTCCCATCAGGAAGAAGAATTAACCACAGGCTCAGCCTGCCCCCCGGAACCAGAACAGGGCCTGAAGCCATCCTGCGCTTTTGCGGCCGGCTCCCAAAAAAGCGAGTTGTAAAATGGAGCTTCAGGGCACTGCAATTCACAAACCTGCAGAGTTATAAATGATAACTCTCGTCCACAAATATATTGAGGGAAGGCAAAGAAGAGGATTTGAAATCAAGGCAGAATTGCAGGAAACAGATTTCAGGAGGTAGATTCGAATCGCCTTTAAAGCACATGAAAAGCGGCAAAACGTTGACAATGATGCCCTTGGCCAAAAAGGGCGTATGCGTTTTTTCCTGAATATATTCAGGAAAAAACGCATACGCCCTTTTTGGCCAACCAAGCAACCTGGAAAGGCAAATCAGCGCTACAAAGAAGTCTCGCTTCCCATCGGTCAAAAGGGCCATGCTGAAAAAACTGTCAAAACCAGAAATGCAGGACAGGCCATGGAGAAATGGGAGCCTTGCTACACTGATGGGCGGGATGTAAATTGCCAACAGCCACTCTGGAGAAGTGTACGGTGTGTCCTGAAACATCTAAAAAACACAGCTTAGAGAGCATAGGGCACTTCCACGCATGGGGGGATAAAGTGGGAACATTGAAAATCAGCAAGACACAAGCACCCCAAAGGTTAGGGCTGCTCTGTTGACAAGGACCTCCACTTCCTTCCACCTTAAATATCCCAGGAAAGCGAAAAATGGATAAAAAAGTTGTGGTCCTTATGTACAATGGAATATCACTCAGCCATGAAATCAATGTCATAAGGCTAGTAGCAGCATGATGAGTGGATTTAGGTAAGACGATTCTAAGTGAAATAAGTCACACAGAAAAGGACACTTCTCATAAGGTGTCACTTATAGAGGGAATGTAAAAACCGTTACACTTGAACTGAATTACAAAACAGAACAGAGTCACACATGCAGAAAACACACTATGGCTGCTTAACGGGAAAGGTGAGGTGGGGTGATACATAAAACAAGAGTTTCAAATTAGCTCAGATACCGTTCCATAAACCCAATATGGAATAGACAAGACCTACTCCTTGCTCAGAGAACTGGACTCAACACGCCCGATTCACCGCACAAGAATATATCTGACTAGTAATAATCTTAAAACCTATGTATTGATATCTCTCTGTTAGTGTGTCAAGTGGGTGTAAAGCGGCCTAAACACAGCCGTGAAAAGCAGCTAAACCCCATTATAAAAATAAATTACTTTTAAAAACCCATGAAACAAAGACAGGGAAAGAGAGAGAAATTCTTACACAATTCGTTAAGGGGCTGTGATGCAACCTGGATTGACCATATCTAGACCCACAGCTGGATGAGACATAAGGGTGGACACTCTTGGGGCTGAGAGGTTTGGTGAGGTTGGGTGAGCAAACGCAGACCCTTTAAAGTAATACTGCGTGCTACCCATCGCATGGATCCCAAATCTCCAGGTTCAAGGGCATCTTCCTACATCGAAAATATGCATGAGAAACCCAGAGGATGGTACACCGTGTGATGGGGAAAGGTTTCTAAAACGCACCTCATTTCTCATCTCCTTGTGCTCGGGTTCGCCATTCCAGCCACTTTACTAGCAATCTCCCTACTTGGAGCATCAGCACCTTTAACCTCCTGTTCCGTACAGGTTGCAATTTGTCCTGAGGATGAACGGGAAGACGGGGAACCAATGAGAGACTAGCTCTTGGTGTTGGGACAGGCACAGGTCACTCTATTTTCCCATCAGGAAGAAGAATTAACCACAGGCTCAGCCTGCCCCCCTGAACCAGAACAGGGCCTGAAGCCATCCTGCGCTTTTGCGGCCGGCTCCCAAAAAAGCGACTTGTAAAATGGAGCTTCAGGGCACTGCAATTCACAAACCTGCAGAGTTATAAATGATAACTCTCGTCCACAAATATATTGAGGGAAGGCAAAGAAGAGGATTTGAAATCAAGGCAGAATTGCAGGAAACAGATTTCAGGAGGTAGATTCGAATCGCCTTTAAAGCACATGAAAAGCGGCAAAACGTTGACAATGATGCCCTTGGCCAAAAAGGGCGTATGCGTTTTTTCCTGAATATATTCAGGAAAAAACGCATACGCCCTTTTTGGCCAACCAAGCAACCTGGAAAGGCAAATCAGCGCTACAAAGAAGTCTCGCTTCCCATCGGTCAAAAGGGCCATGCTGAAAAAACTGTCAAAACCAGAAATGCAGGACAGGCCATGGAGAAATGGGAGCCTTGCTACACTGATGGGCGGGATGTAAATTGCCAACAGCCACTCTGGAGAAGTGTACGGTGTGTCCTGAAACATCTAAAAAACACAGCTTAGAGAGCATAGGGTACTTCCACGCATGGGGGGATAAAGTGGGAAAATTGAAAATCAGCAAGACACAAGCACCCCAAAGTTTAGGGCTGCTCTGTTGACAAGGACCTCCACTTCCTTCCACCTTAAATATCCCAGGAAAGCGAAAAATGGATAAAAAAGTTGTGGTCCTTATGTACAATGGAATATCACTCAGCCATGAAATCAATGTCATAAGGCTAGTAGCAGCATGATGAGTGGATTTAGGTAAGACGATTCTAAGTGAAATAAGTCACACAGAAAAGGACACTTCTCATAAGGTGTCACTTATAGAGGGAATGTAAAAACCGTTACACTTGAACTGACTTACAATACAGAACAGAGTCACACATGCAGAAAACACACTATGGCTGCTTAACGGGAAAGGTGAGGTGGGGTGATACATAAAACAAGAGTTTCAAATTAGCTCAGATACCGTTCCATAAACCCAATATGTAATAGACAAGACCTACTCCTTGCTCAGAGAACTGGACTCAACACGCCCGATTCACCGCACAAGAATATATCTGACTAGTAATAATCTTAAAACCTATGTATTGATATCACTCTGTTAGTGTGTCAAGTGGGTGTAAAGCGGCATAAACACAGCCGTGAAAAGCAGCTAAACCCCATTATAAAAATAAATTACTTTTAAAAACCCATGAAACAAAGACAGGGAAAGAGAGAGAAATTCTTACACAATTCGTTCAGGAGCTGTGATGCAACCTGGATTGACCATATCTAGACCCACAGCTGGATGACACATAAGGGTGGACACTCTTGGGGCTGAGAGGTTTGGTGAGGTTGGGTGAGCAAACGCAGACCCTTTAAAGTAATACTGCGTGCTACCCATCGCATGGGTCCCAAATCTCCAGGTTCAAGGGCATCTTCCTACATCGAAAACATGCATGAGAAACCCAGAAGATGGTACACCGTGTGATGGGGAAAGGTTTCTAAAACGCACCTCATTTCTCATCTCCTTGTGCTCGGGTTCGCCATTCCAGCCACTTTACTAGCAATCTCCCTACTTGGAGCATCAGCACCTTTAACCTCCTGTTCCGTACAGGTTGCAATTTGTCCTGAGGATGAACGGGAAGACGGGTAACCAATGAGAGACTAGCTCTTGGTGTTGGGACAGGCACAGGTCACTCTATTTTCCCATCAGGAAGAAGAATTAACCACAGGCTCAGCCTGCCCCCCGGAACCAGAACAGGGCCTGAAGCCATCCTGCGCTTTTGCGGCCGGCTCCCAAAAAAGCGAGTTGTAAAATGGAGCTTCAGGGCACTGCAATTCACAAACCTGCAGAGTTATAAATGATAACTCTCGTCCACAAATATATTGAGGGAAGGCAAAGAAGAGGATTTGAAATCAAGGCAGAATTGCAGGAAACAGATTTCAGGAGGAAGATGCGAATCGCCTTTAAAGCACATGAAAAGCGGCAAAACGTTGACAATGATGCCCTTGGCCAAAAAGGGCGTATGCGTTTTTTCCTGAATATATTCAGGAGAAAACGCATACGCCCTTTTTGGCCAACCAAGCAACCTGGAAAGGCAAATCAGCGCTACAAAGAAGTCTCGCTTCCCATCGGTCAAAAGGGCCATGCTGAAAAAAGTGTCAAAACCAGAAATGCAGGACAGGCCATGGAGAAATGGGAGCCTTGCTACACTGGTGGGCGGGATGTAAATTGCCAACAGCCACTCTGGAAAAGTGTACGGTGTGTCCTGAAACATCTAAAAAACACAGCTTAGAGAGCATAGGGCACTTCCACGCATGGGGGGATAAAGTGGGAAAATTGAAAATCAGCAAGACACAAGCACCCCAAAGGTTAGGGCTGCTCTGTTGACAAGGACCTCCACTTCCTTCCACCTTAAATATCCCAGGAAAGCGAAAAATGGATAAAAAAGTTGTGGTCCTTATGTACAATGGAATATCACTCAGCCATGAAATCAATGTCATAAGGCTAGTAGCAGCATGATGAGTGGATTTAGGTAAGACGATTCTAAGTGAAATAAGTCACACAGAAAAGGACACTTCTCATAAGGTGTCACTTATAGAGGGAATGTAAAAACCGTTACACTTGAACTGAATTACAAAACAGAACAGAGTCACACATGCAGAAAACACACTATGGCTGCTTAACGGGAAAGGTGAGGTGGGGTGATACATAAAACAAGAGTTTCAAATTAGCTCAGATACCGTTTCATAAACCCAATATGGAATAGACAAGACCTACTCCTTGCTCAGAGAACTGGACACAACACGCCCGATTCACCGCACAAGAATATATCTGACTAGTAATAATCTTAAAACCTATGTATTGATATCTCTCTGTTAGTGTGTCAAGTGGGTGTAAAGCGGCATAAACACAGCCGTGAAAAGCAGCTAAACCCCATTATAAAAATAAATTACTTTTAAAAACCCATGAAACAAAGACAGGGAAAGAGAGAGAAATTCTTACACAATTCGTTCAGGGGCTGTGATGCAACCTGGATTGACCATATCTAGACCCACAGCTGGATGAGACATAAGGGTGGACACTCTTGGGGCTGAGAGGTTTGGTGAGGTTGGGTGAGCAAACGCAGACCCTTTAAAGTAATACTGCGTGCTACCCATCGCATGGGTCCCAAATCTCCAGGTTCAAGGGCATCTTCCTACATCGAAAACATGCATGAGAAACCCAGAAGATGGTACACCGTGTGATGGGGAAAGGTTTCTAAAACGCACCTCATTTCTCATCTCCTTGTGCTCGGGTTCGCCATTCCAGCCACTTTACTAGCAATCTCCCTACTTGGAGCATCAGCACCTTTAACCTCCTGTTCCGTACAGGTTGCAATTTGTCCTGAGGATGAACGGGAAGACGGGGAACCAATGAGAGACTAGCTCTTGGTGTTGGGACAGGCACAGGCCACTCTATTTTCCCATCAGGAAGAAGAATTAACCACAGGCTCAGCCTGCCCCCCTGAACCAGAACAGGGCCTGAAGCCATCCTGCGCTTTTGCGGCCAGCTCCCAAAAAACCGACTTGTAAAATGGAGCTTCAGGGCACTGCAATTCACAAACCTGCAGAGTTATAAATCATAACTCTCGTCCACAAATATATTGAGGGAAGGCAAAGAAGAGGATTTGAAATCAAGGCAGAATTGCAGGAAACAGATTTCAGGAGGTAGATTCGAATCGCCTTTAAAGCACATGAAAAGCGGCAAAACGTTGACAATGATGCCCTTGGCCAAAAAGGGCGTATGCGTTTTTTCCTGAATATATTCAGGAAAAAACGCATACGCCCTTTTTGGCCAACCAAGCAACCTGAAAAGGCAAATCAGCGCTACAAAGAAGTCTCGCTTCCCATCGGTCAAAAGGGCCATGCTGAAAAAAGTGTCAAAACCAGAAATGCAGGACAGGCCATGGAGAAATGGGAGCCTTGCTACACTGATGGGCGGGATGTAAATTGCCAACAGCCACTCTGGAGAAGTGTACGGTGTGTCCTGAAACATCTAAAAAACACAGCTTAGAGAGCATAGGGCACTTCCACGCATGGGGGGATAAAGTGGGAAAATTGAAAATCAGCAAGACACAAGCACCCCAAAGTTTAGGGCTGCTCTGTTGACAAGGACCTCCACTTCCTTCCACCTTAAATATCCCAGGAAAGCGAAAAATGGATAAAAAAGTTGTGGTCCTTATGTACAATGGAATATCACTCAGCCATGAAATCAATGTCATAAGGCTAGTAGCAGCATGATGAGTGGATTTAGGTAAGACGATTCTAAGTGAAATAAGTCACACAGAAAAGGACACTTCTCATAAGGTGTCACTTATAGAGGGAATGTAAAAACCGTTACACTTGAACTGAATTACAAAACAGAACAGAGTCACACATGCAGAAAACACACTATGGCTGCTTAACGGGAAAGGTGAGGTGGGGTGATACATAAAACAAGAGTTTCAAATTAGCTCAGATACCGTTCCAAAAACCCAATATGGAATAGACAAGACCTACTCCTTGCTCAGAGAACTGGACACAACACGCCCGATTCACCGCACAAGAATATATCTGACTATTAATAATCTTAAAACCTATGTATTGATATCTCTCTGTTAGTGTGTCAAGTGGGTGTAAAGCGGCCTAAACACAGCCGTGAAAAGCAGCTAAACCCCATTATAAAAATAAATTACTTTTAAAAACCCATGAAACAAAGACAGGGAAAGAGAGAGAAATTCTTACACAATTCGTTAAGGGGCTGTGATGCAACCTGGATTGACCATATCTAGACCCACAGCTGGATGAGACATAAGGGTGGACACTCTTGGGGCTGAGAGGTTTGGTGAGGTTGGGTGAGCAAACGCAGACCCTTTAAAGTAATACTGCGTGCTACCCATCGCATGGATCCCAAATCTCCAGGTTCAAGGGCATCTTCCTACATCGAAAACATGCATGAGAAACCCAGAGGATGGTACACCGTGTGATGGGGAAAGGTTTCTAAAACGCACCTCATTTCTCATCTCCTTGTGCTCGGGTTCGCCATTCCAGCCACTTTACTAGCAATCTCCCTACTTGGAGCATCAGCACCTTTAACCTCCTGTTCCGTACAGGTTGCAATTTGTCCTGAGGATGAACGGGAAGACGGGGAACCAATGAGAGACTAGCTCTTGGTGTTGGGACAGGCACAGGTCACTCTATTTTCCCATCAGGAAGAAGAATTAACCACAGGCTCAGCCTGCCCCCCTGAACCAGAACAGGGCCTGAAGCCATCCTGCGCTTTTGCGGCCGGCTCCCAAAAAAGCGACTTGTAAAATGGAGCTTCAGGGCACTGCAATTCACAAACCTGCAGAGTTATAAATGATAACTCTCGTCCACAAATATATTGAGGGAAGGCAAAGAAGAGGATTTGAAATCAAGGCAGAATTGCAGGAAACAGATTTCAGGAGGTAGATTCGAATCGCCTTTAAAGCACATGAAAAGCGGCAAAACGTTGACAATGATGCCCTTGGCCAAAAAGGGCGTATGCGTTTTTTCCTGAATATATTCAGGAAAAAACGCATACGCCCTTTTTGGCCAACCAAGCAACCTGGAAAGGCAAATCAGCGCTACAAAGAAGTCTCGCTTCCCATCGGTCAAAAGGGCCATGCTGAAAAAACTGTCAAAACCAGAAATGCAGGACAGGCCATGGAGAAATGGGAGCCTTGCTACACTGATGGGCGGGATGTAAATTGCCAACAGCCACTCTGGAGAAGTGTACGGTGTGTCCTGAAACATCTAAAAAACACAGCTTAGAGAGCATAGGGTACTTCCACGCATGGGGGGATAAAGTGGGAAAATTGAAAATCAGCAAGACACAAGCACCCCAAAGTTTAGGGCTGCTCTGTTGACAAGGACCTCCACTTCCTTCCACCTTAAATATCCCAGGAAAGCGAAAAATGGATAAAAAAGTTGTGGTCCTTATGTACAATGGAATATCACTCAGCCATGAAATCAATGTCATAAGGCTAGTAGCAGCATGATGAGTGGATTTAGGTAAGACGATTCTAAGTGAAATAAGTCACACAGAAAAGGACACTTCTCATAAGGTGTCACTTATAGAGGGAATGTAAAAACCGTTACACTTGAACTGACTTACAATACAGAACAGAGTCACACATGCAGAAAACACACTATGGCTGCTTAACGGGAAAGGTGAGGTGGGGTGATACATAAAACAAGAGTTTCAAATTAGCTCAGATACCGTTCCATAAACCCAATATGTAATAGACAAGACCTACTCCTTGCTCAGAGAACTGGACTCAACACGCCCGATTCACCGCACAAGAATATATCTGACTAGTAATAATCTTAAAACCTATGTATTGATATCACTCTGTTAGTGTGTCAAGTGGGTGTAAAGCGGCATAAACACAGCCGTGAAAAGCAGCTAAACCCCATTATAAAAATAAATTACTTTTAAAAACCCATGAAACAAAGACAGGGAAAGAGAGAGAAATTCTTACACAATTCGTTCAGGAGCTGTGATGCAACCTGGATTGACCATATCTAGACCCACAGCTGGATGACACATAAGGGTGGACACTCTTGGGGCTGAGAGGTTTGGTGAGGTTGGGTGAGCAAACGCAGACCCTTTAAAGTAATACTGCGTGCTACCCATCGCATGGGTCCCAAATCTCCAGGTTCAAGGGCATCTTCCTACATCGAAAACATGCATGAGAAACCCAGAAGATGGTACACCGTGTGATGGGGAAAGGTTTCTAAAACGCACCTCATTTCTCATCTCCTTGTGCTCGGGTTCGCCATTCCAGCCACTTTACTAGCAATCTCCCTACTTGGAGCATCAGCACCTTTAACCTCCTGTTCCGTACAGGTTGCAATTTGTCCTGAGGATGAACGGGAAGACGGGTAACCAATGAGAGACTAGCTCTTGGTGTTGGGACAGGCACAGGTCACTCTATTTTCCCATCAGGAAGAAGAATTAACCACAGGCTCAGCCTGCCCCCCGGAACCAGAACAGGGCCTGAAGCCATCCTGCGCTTTTGCGGCCGGCTCCCAAAAAAGCGAGTTGTAAAATGGAGCTTCAGGGCACTGCAATTCACAAACCTGCAGAGTTATAAATGATAACTCTCGTCCACAAATATATTGAGGGAAGGCAAAGAAGAGGATTTGAAATCAAGGCAGAATTGCAGGAAACAGATTTCAGGAGGAAGATGCGAATCGCCTTTAAAGCACATGAAAAGCGGCAAAACGTTGACAATGATGCCCTTGGCCAAAAAGGGCGTATGCGTTTTTTCCTGAATATATTCAGGAGAAAACGCATACGCCCTTTTTGGCCAACCAAGCAACCTGGAAAGGCAAATCAGCGCTACAAAGAAGTCTCGCTTCCCATCGGTCAAAAGGGCCATGCTGAAAAAAGTGTCAAAACCAGAAATGCAGGACAGGCCATGGAGAAATGGGAGCCTTGCTACACTGGTGGGCGGGATGTAAATTGCCAACAGCCACTCTGGAAAAGTGTACGGTGTGTCCTGAAACATCTAAAAAACACAGCTTAGAGAGCATAGGGTACTTCCACGCATGGGGGGATAAAGTGGGAAAATTGAAAATCAGCAAGACACAAGCACCCCAAAGGTTAGGGCTGCTCTGTTGACAAGGACCTCCACTTCCTTCCACCTTAAATATCCCAGGAAAGCGAAAAATGGATAAAAAAGTTGTGGTCCTTATGTACAATGGAATATCACTCAGCCATGAAATCAATGTCATAAGGCTAGTAGCAGCATGATGAGTGGATTTAGGTAAGACGATTCTAAGTGAAATAAGTCACACAGAAAAGGACACTTCTCATAAGGTGTCACTTATAGAGGGAATGTAAAAACCGTTACACTTGAACTGACTTACAATACAGAACAGAGTCACACATGCAGAAAACACACTATGGCTGCTTAACGGGAAAGGTGAGGTGGGGTGATACATAAAACAAGAGTTTCAAATTAGCTCAGATACCGTTCCATAAACCCAATATGTAATAGACAAGACCTACTCCTTGCTCAGAGAACTGGACTCAACACGCCCGATTCACCGCACAAGAATATATCTGACTAGTAATAATCTTAAAACCTATGTATTGATATCACTCTGTTAGTGTGTCAAGTGGGTGTAAAGCGGCATAAACACAGCCGTGAAAAGCAGCTAAACCCCATTATAAAAATAAATTACTTTTAAAAACCCATGAAACAAAGACAGGGAAAGAGAGAGAAATTCTTACACAATTCGTTCAGGAGCTGTGATGCAACCTGGATTGACCATATCTAGACCCACAGCTGGATGACACATAAGGGTGGACACTCTTGGGGCTGAGAGGTTTGGTGAGGTTGGGTGAGCAAACGCAGACCCTTTAAAGTAATACTGCGTGCTACCCATCGCATGGGTCCCAAATCTCCAGGTTCAAGGGCATCTTCCTACATCGAAAACATGCATGAGAAACCCAGAAGATGGTACACCGTGTGATGGGGAAAGGTTTCTAAAACGCACCTCATTTCTCATCTCCTTGTGCTCGGGTTCGCCATTCCAGCCACTTTACTAGCAATCTCCCTACTTGGAGCATCAGCACCTTTAACCTCCTGTTCCGTACAGGTTGCAATTTGTCCTGAGGATGAACGGGAAGACGGGTAACCAATGAGAGACTAGCTCTTGGTGTTGGGACAGGCACAGGTCACTCTATTTTCCCATCAGGAAGAAGAATTAACCACAGGCTCAGCCTGCCCCCCGGAACCAGAACAGGGCCTGAAGCCATCCTGCGCTTTTGCGGCCGGCTCCCAAAAAAGCGAGTTGTAAAATGGAGCTTCAGGGCACTGCAATTCACAAACCTGCAGAGTTATAAATGATAACTCTCGTCCACAAATATATTGAGGGAAGGCAAAGAAGAGGATTTGAAATCAAGGCAGAATTGCAGGAAACAGATTTCAGGAGGAAGATGCGAATCGCCTTTAAAGCACATGAAAAGCGGCAAAACGTTGACAATGATGCCCTTGGCCAAAAAGGGCGTATGCGTTTTTTCCTGAATATATTCAGGAGAAAACGCATACGCCCTTTTTGGCCAACCAAGCAACCTGGAAAGGCAAATCAGCGCTACAAAGAAGTCTCGCTTCCCATCGGTCAAAAGGGCCATGCTGAAAAAAGTGTCAAAACCAGAAATGCAGGACAGGCCATGGAGAAATGGGAGCCTTGCTACACTGGTGGGCGGGATGTAAATTGCCAACAGCCACTCTGGAAAAGTGTACGGTGTGTCCTGAAACATCTAAAAAACACAGCTTAGAGAGCATAGGGCACTTCCACGCATGGGGGGATAAAGTGGGAAAATTGAAAATCAGCAAGACACAAGCACCCCAAAGGTTAGGGCTGCTCTGTTGACAAGGACCTCCACTTCCTTCCACCTTAAATATCCCAGGAAAGCGAAAAATGGATAAAAAAGTTGTGGTCCTTATGTACAATGGAATATCACTCAGCCATGAAATCAATGTCATAAGGCTAGTAGCAGCATGATGAGTGGATTTAGGTAAGACGATTCTAAGTGAAATAAGTCACACAGAAAAGGACACTTCTCATAAGGTGTCACTTATAGAGGGAATGTAAAAACCGTTACACTTGAACTGAATTACAAAACAGAAAAGAGTCACACATGCAGAAAACACACTATGGCTGCTTAACGGGAAAGGTGAGGTGGGGTGATACATAAAACAAGAGTTTCAAATTAGCTCAGATACCGTTTCATAAACCCAATATGGAATAGACAAGACCTACTCCTTGCTCAGAGAACTGGACACAACACGCCCGATTCACCGCACAAGAATATATCTGACTAGTAATAATCTTAAAACCTATGTATTGATATCTCTCTGTTAGTGTGTCAAGTGGGTGTAAAGCGGCATAAACACAGCCGTGAAAAGCAGCTAAACCCCATTATAAAAATAAATTACTTTTAAAAACCCATGAAACAAAGACAGGGAAAGAGAGAGAAATTCTTACACAATTCGTTCAGGGGCTGTGATGCAACCTGGATTGACCATATCTAGACCCACAGCTGGATGAGACATAAGGGTGGACACTCTTGGGGCTGAGAGGTTTGGTGAGGTTGGGTGAGCAAACGCAGACCCTTTAAAGTAATACTGCGTGCTACCCATCGCATGGGTCCCAAATCTCCAGGTTCAAGGGCATCTTCCTACATCGAAAACATGCATGAGAAACCCAGAAGATGGTACACCGTGTGATGGGGAAAGGTTTCTAAAACGCACCTCATTTCTCATCTCCTTGTGCTCGGGTTCGCCATTCCAGCCACTTTACTAGCAATCTCCCTACTTGGAGCATCAGCACCTTTAACCTCCTGTTCCGTACAGGTTGCAATTTGTCCTGAGGATGAACGGGAAGACGGGGAACCAATGAGAGACTAGCTCTTGGTGTTGGGACAGGCACAGGCCACTCTATTTTCCCATCAGGAAGAAGAATTAACCACAGGCTCAGCCTGCCCCCCTGAACCAGAACAGGGCCTGAAGCCATCCTGCGCTTTTGCGGCCAGCTCCCAAAAAACCGACTTGTAAAATGGAGCTTCAGGGCACTGCAATTCACAAACCTGCAGAGTTATAAATCATAACTCTCGTCCACAAATATATTGAGGGAAGGCAAAGAAGAGGATTTGAAATCAAGGCAGAATTGCAGGAAACAGATTTCAGGAGGTAGATTCGAATCGCCTTTAAAGCACATGAAAAGCGGCAAAACGTTGACAATGATGCCCTTGGCCAAAAAGGGCGTATGCGTTTTTTCCTGAATATATTCAGGAAAAAACGCATACGCCCTTTTTGGCCAACCAAGCAACCTGGAAAGGCAAATCAGCGCTACAAAGAAGTCTCGCTTCCCATCGGTCAAAAGGGCCATGCTGAAAAAAGTGTCAAAACCAGAAATGCAGGACAGGCCATGGAGAAATGGGAGCCTTGCTACACTGATGGGCGGGATGTAAATTGCCAACAGCCACTCTGGAGAAGTGTACGGTGTGTCCTGAAACATCTAAAAAACACAGCTTAGAGAGCATAGGGCACTTCCACGCATGGGGGGATAAAGTGGGAAAATTGAAAATCAGCAAGACACAAGCACCCCAAAGTTTAGGGCTGCTCTGTTGACAAGGACCTCCACTTCCTTCCACCTTAAATATCCCAGGAAAGCGAAAAATGGATAAAAAAGTTGTGGTCCTTATGTACAATGGAATATCACTCAGCCATGAAATCAATGTCATAAGGCTACTAGCAGCATGATGAGTGGATTTAGGTAAGACGATTCTAAGTGAAATAAGTCACACAGAAAAGGACACTTCTCATAAGGTGTCACTTATAGAGGGAATGTAAAAACCGTTACACTTGAACTGAATTACAAAACAGAACAGAGTCACACATGCAGAAAACACACTATGGCTGCTTAACGGGAAAGGTGAGGTGGGGTGATACATAAAACAAGAGTTTCAAATTAGCTCAGATACCGTTCCAAAAACCCAATATGGAATAGACAAGACCTACTCCTTGCTCAGAGAACTGGACACAACACGCCCGATTCACCGCACAAGAATATATCTGACTATTAATAATCTTAAAACCTATGTATTGATATCTCTCTGTTAGTGTGTCAAGTGGGTGTAAAGCGGCCTAAACACAGCCGTGAAAAGCAGCTAAACCCCATTATAAAAATAAATTACTTTTAAAAACCCATGAAACAAAGACAGGGAAAGAGAGAGAAATTCTTACACAATTCGTTAAGGGGCTGTGATGCAACCTGGATTGACCATATCTAGACCCACAGCTGGATGAGACATAAGGGTGGACACTCTTGGGGCTGAGAGGTTTGGTGAGGTTGGGTGAGCAAACGCAGACCCTTTAAAGTAATACTGCGTGCTACCCATCGCATGGATCCCAAATCTCCAGGTTCAAGGGCATCTTCCTACATCGAAAACATGCATGAGAAACCCAGAGGATGGTACACCGTGTGATGGGGAAAGGTTTCTAAAACGCACCTCATTTCTCATCTCCTTGTGCTCGGGTTCGCCATTCCAGCCACTTTACTAGCAATCTCCCTACTTGGAGCATCAGCACCTTTAACCTCCTGTTCCGTACAGGTTGCAATTTGTCCTGAGGATGAACGGGAAGACGGGGAACCAATGAGAGACTAGCTCTTGGTGTTGGGACAGGCACAGGTCACTCTATTTTCCCATCAGGAAGAAGAATTAACCACAGGCTCAGCCTGCCCCCCTGAACCAGAACAGGGCCTGAAGCCATCCTGCGCTTTTGCGGCCGGCTCCCAAAAAAGCGACTTGTAAAATGGAGCTTCAGGGCACTGCAATTCACAAACCTGCAGAGTTATAAATGATAACTCTCGTCCACAAATATATTGAGGGAAGGCAAAGAAGAGGATTTGAAATCAAGGCAGAATTGCAGGAAACAGATTTCAGGAGGTAGATTCGAATCGCCTTTAAAGCACATGAAAAGCGGCAAAACGTTGACAATGATGCCCTTGGCCAAAAAGGGCGTATGCGTTTTTTCCTGAATATATTCAGGAAAAAACGCATACGCCCTTTTTGGCCAACCAAGCAACCTGGAAAGGCAAATCAGCGCTACAAAGAAGTCTCGCTTCCCATCGGTCAAAAGGGCCATGCTGAAAAAACTGTCAAAACCAGAAATGCAGGACAGGCCATGGAGAAATGGGAGCCTTGCTACACTGATGGGCGGGATGTAAATTGCCAACAGCCACTCTGGAGAAGTGTACGGTGTGTCCTGAAACATCTAAAAAACACAGCTTAGAGAGCATAGGGTACTTCCACGCATGGGGGGATAAAGTGGGAAAATTGAAAATCAGCAAGACACAAGCACCCCAAAGTTTAGGGCTGCTCTGTTGACAAGGACCTCCACTTCCTTCCACCTTAAATATCCCAGGAAAGCGAAAAATGGATAAAAAAGTTGTGGTCCTTATGTACAATGGAATATCACTCAGCCATGAAATCAATGTCATAAGGCTAGTAGCAGCATGATGAGTGGATTTAGGTAAGACGATTCTAAGTGAAATAAGTCACACAGAAAAGGACACTTCTCATAAGGTGTCACTTATAGAGGGAATGTAAAAACCGTTACACTTGAACTGACTTACAATACAGAACAGAGTCACACATGCAGAAAACACACTATGGCTGCTTAACGGGAAAGGTGAGGTGGGGTGATACATAAAACAAGAGTTTCAAATTAGCTCAGATACCGTTCCATAAACCCACTATGTAATAGACAAGACCTACTCCTTGCTCAGAGAACTGGACTCAACACGCCCGATTCACCGCACAAGAATATATCTGACTAGTAATAATCTTAAAACCTATGTATTGATATCTCTCTGTTAGTGTGTCAAGTGGGTGTAAAGCGGCATAAACACAGCCGTGAAAAGCAGCTAAACCCCATTATAAAAATAAATTACTTTTAAAAACCCATGAAACAAAGACAGGGAAAGAGAGAGAAATTCTTACACAATTCGTTCAGGAGCTGTGATGCAACCTGGATTGACCATATCTAGACCCACAGCTGGATGACACATAAGGGTGGACACTCTTGGGGCTGAGAGGTTTGGTGAGGTTGGGTGAGCAAACGCAGACCCTTTAAAGTAATACTGCGTGCTACCCATCGCATGGGTCCCAAATCTCCAGGTTCAAGGGCATCTTCCTACATCGAAAACATGCATGAGAAACCCAGAAGATGGTACACCGTGTGATGGGGAAAGGTTTCTAAAACGCACCTCATTTCTCATCTCCTTGTGCTCGGGTTCGCCATTCCAGCCACTTTACTAGCAATCTCCCTACTTGGAGCATCAGCACCTTTAACCTCCTGTTCCTAACAGGTTGCAATTTGTCCTGAGGGTGAACGGGAAGACGGGGAACCAATGAGAGACTAGCTCTTGGTGTTGGGACAGGCACAGGTCACTCTATTTTCCCATCAGGAAGAAGAATTAACCACAGGCTCAGCCTGCGCCCCGGAACCAGAACAGGGCCTGAAGCCATCCTGCGCTTTTGCGGCCGGCTCCCAAAAAAGCGAGTTGTAAAATGGAGCTTCAGGGCACTGCAATTCACAAACCTGCAGAGTTATGAATGATAACTCTCGTCCACAAATATATTGAGGGAAGGCAAAGAAGAGGATTTGAAATCAAGGCAGAATTGCAGGAAACAGATTTCAGGAGGTAGATTCGAATCGCCTTTAAAGCACATGAAAAGCGGCAAAACGTTGACAATGATGCCCTTGGCCAAAAAGGGCGTATGCGTTTTTTCCTGAATATATTCAGGAAAAAACGCATACGCCCTTTTTGGCCAACCAAGCAACCTGGAAAGGCAAATCAGCGCTACAAAGAAGTCTCGCTTCCCATCGGTCAAAAGGGCCATGCTGAAAAAAGTGTCAAAACCAGAAATGCAGGACAGGCCATGGAGAAATGGGAGCCTTGCTACACTGATGGGCGGGATGTAAATTGCCAACAGCCACTCTGGAGAAGTGTACGGTGTGTCCTGAAACATCTAAAAAACACAGCTTAGAGAGCATAGGGCACTTCCACGCATGGGGGGATAAAGTGGGAAAATTGAAAATCAGCAAGACACAAGCACCCCAAAGTTTAGGGCTGCTCTGTTGACAAGGACCTCCACTTCCTTCCACCTTAAATATCCCAGGAAAGCGAAAAATGGATAAAAAAGTTGTGGTCCTTATGTACAATGGAATATCACTCAGCCATGAAATCAATGTCATAAGGCTAGTAGCAGCATGATGAGTGGATTTAGGTAAGACGATTCTAAGTGAAATAAGTCACACAGAAAAGGACACTTCTCATAAGGTGTCACTTATAGAGGGAATGTAAAAACCGTTACACTTGAACTGAATTACAAAACAGAACAGAGTCACACATGCAGAAAACACACTATGGCTGCTTAACGGGAAAGGTGAGGTGGGGTGATACATAAAACAAGAGTTTCAAATTAGCTCAGATACCGTTCCAAAAACCCAATATGGAATAGACAAGACCTACTCCTTGCTCAGAGAACTGGACACAACACGCCCGATTCACCGCACAAGAATATATCTGACTATTAATAATCTTAAAACCTATGTATTGATATCTCTCTGTTAGTGTGTCAAGTGGGTGTAAAGCGGCCTAAACACAGCCGTGAAAAGCAGCTAAACCCCATTATAAAAATAAATTACTTTTAAAAACCCATGAAACAAAGACAGGGAAAGAGAGAGAAATTCTTACACAATTCGTTGAGGGGCTGTGATGCAACCTGGATTGACCATATCTAGACCCACAGCTGGATGAGACATAAGGGTGGACACTCTTGGGGCTGAGAGGTTTGGTGAGGTTGGGTGAGCAAACGCAGACCCTTTAAAGTAATACTGCGTGCTACCCATTGCATGGATCCCAAATCTCCAGGTTCAAGGGCATCTTCCTACATCGAAAACATGCATGAGAAACCCAGAAGATGGTACACCGTGTGATGGGGAAAGGTTTCTAAAACGCACCTCATTTCACATCTCCTTGTGCTCGGGTTCGCCATTCCAGCCACTTTACTAGCAATCTCCCTACTTGGAGCATCAGCACCTTTAACCTCCTGTTCCGTACAGGTTGCAATTTGTCCTGAGGATGAACGGGAAGACGGGGAACCAATGAGAGACTAGCTCTTGGTGTTGGGACAGGCACAGGTCACTCTATTTTCCCATCAGGAAGAAGAATTAACCACAGGCTCAGCCTGCCCCCCTGAACCAGAACAGGGCCTGAATCCATCCGGCGCTTTTGCGGCCGGCTCCCAAAAAACCGACTTGTAAAATGGAGCTTCAGGGCACTGCAATTCACAAACCTGCAGAGTTATAAATGATAACTCTCGTCCACAAATATATTGAGGGAAGGCAAAGAAGAGGATTTGAAATCAAGGCAGAATTGCAGGAAACAGATTTCAGGAGGTAGATTCGAATCGCCTTTAAAGCACATGAAAAGCGGCAAAACGTTGACAATGATGCCCTTGGCCAAAAAGGGCGTATGCGTTTTTTCCTGAATATATTCAGGAAAAAACGCATACGCCCTTTTTGGCCAACCAAGCAACCTGGAAAGGCAAATCAGCGCTACAAAGAAGTCTCGCTTCCCATTGGTCAAAAGGGCCATGCTGAAAAAACTGTCAAAACCAGAAATGCAGGACAGGCCATGGAGAAATGGGAGCCTTGCTACACTGATGGGCGGGATGTAAATTGCCAACAGCCACTCTGGAGAAGTGTACGGTGTGTCCTGAAACATCTAAAAAACACAGCTTAGGGAGCATAGGGTACTTCCACGCATGGGGGGATAAAGTGGGAAAATTGAAAATCAGCAAGACACAAGCACCCCAAAGTTTAGGGCTGCTCTGTTGACAAGGACCTCCACTTCCTTCCACCTTAAATATCCCAGGAAAGCGAAAAATGGATAAAAAAGTTGTGGTCCTTATGTACAATGGAATATCACTCAGCCATGAAATCAATGTCATAAGGCTAGTAGCAGCATGATGAGTGGATTTAGGTAAGACGATTCTAAGTGAAATAAGTCACACAGAAAAGGACACTTCTCATAAGGTGTCACTTATAGAGGGAATGTAAAAACCGTTACACTTGAACTGACTTACAATACAGAACAGAGTCACACATGCAGAAAACACACTATGGCTGCTTAACGGGAAAGGTGAGGTGGGGTGATACATAAAACAAGAGTTTCAAATTAGCACAGATACCGTTCCATAAACCCAATATGTAATAGACAAGACCTACTCCTTGCTCAGAGAACTGGACTCAACACGCCCGATTCACCGCACAAGAATATATCTGACTAGTAATAATCTTAAAACCTATGTATTGATATCTCTCTGTTAGTGTGTCAAGTGGGTGTAAAGCGGCATAAACACAGCCGTGAAAAGCAGCTAAACCCCATTATAAAAATAAATTACTTTTAAAAACCCATGAAACAAAGACAGGGAAAGAGAGAGAAATTCTTACACAATTCGTTCAGGAGCTGTGATGCAACCTGGATTGACCATATCTAGACCCACAGCTGGATGACACATAAGGGTGGACACTCTTGGGGCTGAGAGGTTTGGTGAGGTTGGGTGAGCAAACGCAGACCCTTTAAAGTAATACTGCGTGCTACCCATCGCATGGGTCCCAAATCTCCAGGTTCAAGGGCATCTTCCTACATCGAAAACATGCATGAGAAACCCAGACGATGGTACACCGTGTGATGGGGAAAGGTTTCTAAAACGCACCTCATTTCTCATCTCCTTGTGCTCGGGTTCGCCATTCCAGCCACTTTACTAGCAATCTCCCTACTTGGAGCATCAGCACCTTTAACCTCCTGTTCCGTACAGGTTGCAATTTGTCCTGAGGATGAACGGGAAGACGGGGAACCAATGAGAGACTAGCTCTTGGTGTTGGGACAGGCACAGGTCACTCTATTTTCCCATCAGGAAGAAGAATTAACCACAGGCTCAGCCTGCCCCCCGGAACCAGAACAGGGCCTGAAGCCATCCTGCGCTTTTGCGGCCGGCTCCCAAAAAAGCGAGTTGTAAAATGGAGCTTCAGGGCACTGCAATTCACAAACCTGCAGAGTTATAAATGATAACTCTCGTCCACAAATATATTGAGGGAAGGCAAAGAAGAGGATTTGAAATCAAGGCAGAATTGCAGGAAACAGATTTCAGGAGGTAGATTCGAATCGCCTTTAAAGCACATGAAAAGCGGCAAAACGTTGACAATGATGCCCTTGGCCAAAAAGGGCGTATGCGTTTTTTCCTGAATATATTCAGGAAAAAACGCATACGCCCTTTTTGGCCAACCAAGCAACCTGGAAAGGCAAATCAGCGCTACAAAGAAGTCTCGCTTCCCATCGGTCAAAAGGGCCATGCTGAAAAAAGTGTCAAAACCAGAAATGCAGGACAGGCCATGGAGAAATGGGAGCCTTGCTACACTGATGGGCGGGATGTAAATTGCCAACAGCCACTCTGGAGAAGTGTACGGTGTGTCCTGAAACATCTAAAAAACACAGCTTAGAGAGCATAGGGCACTTCCACGCATGGGGGGATAAAGTGGGAACATTGAAAATCAGCAAGACACAAGCACCCCAAAGTTTAGGGCTGCTCTGTTGACAAGGACCTCCACTTCCTTCCACCTTAAATATCCCAGGAAAGCGAAAAATGGATAAAAAAGTTGTGGTCCTTATGTACAATGGAATATCACTCAGCCATGAAATCAATGTCATAAGGCTAGTAGCAGCATGATGAGTGGATTTAGGTAAGACGATTCTAAGTGAAATAAGTCACACAGAAAAGGACACTTCTCATAAGGTGTCACTTATAGAGGGAATGTAAAAACCGTTACACTTGAACTGAATTACAAAACAGAACAGAGTCACACATGCAGAAAACACACTATGGCTGCTTAACGGGAAAGGTGAGGTGGGGTGATACATAAAACAAGAGTTTCAAATTAGCTCAGATACCGTTCCATAAACCCAATATGGAATAGACAAGACCTACTCCTTGCTCAGAGAACTGGATTCAACACGCCCGATTCACCGCACAAGAATATATCTGACTAGTAATAATCTTAAAACCTATGTATTGATATCTCTCTGTTAGTGTGTCAAGTGGGTGTAAAGCGGCCTAAACACAGCCGTGAAAAGCAGCTAAACCCCATTATAAAAATAAATTACTTTTAAAAACCCATGAAACAAAGACAGGGAAAGAGAGAGAAATTCTTACACAATTCGTTAAGGGGCTGTGATGCAACCTGGATTGACCATATCTAGACCCACAGCTGGATGAGACATAAGGGTGGACACTCTTGGGGCTGAGAGGTTTGGTGAGGTTGGGTGAGCAAACGCAGACCCTTTAAAGTAATACTGCGTGCTACCCATCGCATGGATCCCAAATCTCCAGGTTCAAGGGCATCTTCCTACATCGAAAACATGCATGAGAAACCCAGAGGATGGTACACCGTGTGATGGGGAAAGGTTTCTAAAACGCACCTCATTTCTCATCTCCTTGTGCTCGGGTTCGCCATTCCAGCCACTTTACTAGCAATCTCCCTACTTGGAGCATCAGCACCTTTAACCTCCTGTTCCGTACAGGTTGCAATTTGTCCTGAGGATGAACGGGAAGACGGGGAACCAATGAGAGACTAGCTCTTGGTGTTGGGACAGGCACAGGTCACTCTATTTTCCCATCAGGAAGAAGAATTAACCACAGGCTCAGCCTGCCCCCCTGAACCAGAACAGGGCCTGAAGCCATCCTGCGCTTTTGCGGCCGGCTCCCAAAAAAGCGACTTGTAAAATGGAGCTTCAGGGCACTGCAATTCACAAACCTGCAGAGTTATAAATGATAACTCTCGTCCACAAATATATTGAGGGAAGGCAAAGAAGAGGATTTGAAATCAAGGCAGAATTGCAGGAAACAGATTTCAGGAGGTAGATTCGAATCGCCTTTAAAGCACATGAAAAGCGGCAAAACGTTGACAATGATGCCCTTGGCCAAAAAGGGCGTATGCGTTTTTTCCTGAATATATTCAGGAAAAAACGCCTACGCCCTTTTTGGCCAACCAAGCAACCTGGAAAGGCAAATCAGCGCTACAAAGAAGTCTCGCTTCCCATCGGTCAAAAGGGCCATGCTGAAAAAAGTGTCAAAACCAGAAATGCAGGACAGGCCATGGAGAAATGGGAGCCTTGCTACACTGATGGGCGGGATGTAAATTGCCAACAGCCACTCTGGAGAAGTGTACGGTGTGTCCTGAAACATCTAAAAAACACAGCTTAGAGAGCATAGGGTACTTCCACGCATGGGGGGATAAAGTGGGAAAATTGAAAATCAGCAAGACACAAGCACCCCAAAGTTTAGGGCTGCTCTGTTGACAAGGACCTCCACTTCCTTCCACCTTAAATATCCCAGGAAAGCGAAAAATGGATAAAAAAGTTGTGGTCCTTATGTACAATGGAATATCACTCAGCCATGAAATCAATGTCATAAGGCTAGTAGCAGCATGATGAGAGGATTTAGGTAAGACGATTCTAAGTGAAATAAGTCACACAGAAAAGGACACTTCTCATAAGGTGTCACTTATAGAGGGAATGTAAAAACCGTTACACTTGAACTGACTTACAATACAGAACAGAGTCACACATGCAGAAAACACACTATGGCTGCTTAACGGGAAAGGTGAGGTGGGGTGATACATAAAACAAGAGTTTCAAATTAGCTCAGATACCGTTCCATAAACCCAATATGTAATAGACAAGACCTACTCCTTGCTCAGAGAACTGGACTCAACACGCCCGATTCACCGCACAAGAATATATCTGACTAGTAATAATCTTAAAACCTATGTATTGATATCTCTCTGTTAGTGTGTCAAGTGGGTGTAAAGCGGCATAAACACAGCCGTGAAAAGCAGCTAAACCCCATTATAAAAATAAATTACTTTTAAAAACCCATGAAACAAAGACAGGGAAAGAGAGAGAAATTCTTACACAATTCGTTCAGGAGCTGTGATGCAACCTGGATTGACCATATCTAGACCCACAGCTGGATGACACATAAGGGTGGACACTCTTGGGGCTGAGAGGTTTGGTGAGGTTGGGTGAGCAAACGCAGACCCTTTAAAGTAATACTGCGTGCTACCCATCGCATGGGTCCCAAATCTCCAGGTTCAAGGGCATCTTCCTACATCGAAAACATGCATGAGAAACCCAGAAGATGGTACACCGTGTGATGGGGAAAGGTTTCTAAAACGCACCTCATTTCTCATCTCCTTGTGCTCGGGTTCGCCATTCCAGCCACTTTACTAGCAATCTCCCTACTTGGAGCATCAGCACCTTTAACCTCCTGTTCCGTACAGGTTGCAATTTGTCCTGAGGATGAACGGGAAGACGGGTAACCAATGAGAGACTAGCTCTTGGTGTTGGGACAGGCACAGGTCACTCTATTTTCCCATCAGGAAGAAGAATTAACCACAGGCTCAGCCTGCCCCCCGGAACCAGAACAGGGCCTGAAGCCATCCTGCGCTTTTGCGGCCGGCTCCCAAAAAAGCGAGTTGTAAAATGGAGCTTCAGGGCACTGCAATTCACAAACCTGCAGAGTTATAAATGATAACTCTCGTCCACAAATATATTGAGGGAAGGCAAAGAAGAGGATTTGAAATCAAGGCAGAATTGCAGGAAACAGATTTCAGGAGGTAGATTCGAATCGCCTTTAAAGCACATGAAAAGCGGCAAAACGTTGACAATGATGCCCTTGGCCAAAAAGGGCGTATGCGTTTTTTCCTGAATATATTCAGGAAAAAACGCATACGCCCTTTTTGGCCAACCAAGCAACCTGGAAAGGCAAATCAGCGCTACAAAGAAGTCTCGCTTCCCATCGGTCAAAAGGGCCATGCTGAAAAAACTGTCAAAACCAGAAATGCAGGACAGGCCATGCAGAAATGGGAGCCTTGCTACACTGATGGGCGGGATGTAAATTGCCAACAGCCACTCTGGAGAAGTGTACGGTGTGTCCTGAAACATCTAAAAAACACAGCTTAGAGAGCATAGGGCACTTCCACGCATGGGGGGATAAAGTGGGAACATTGAAAATCAGCAAGACACAAGCACCCCAAAGGTTAGGGCTGCTCTGTTGACAAGGACCTCCACTTCCTTCCACCTTAAATATCCCAGGAAAGCGAAAAATGGATAAAAAAGTTGTGGTCCTTATGTACAATGGAATATCACTCAGCCATGAAATCAATGTCATAAGGCTAGTAGCAGCATGATGAGTGGATTTAGGTAAGACGATTCTAAGTGAAATAAGTCACACAGAAAAGGACACTTCTCATAAGGTGTCACTTATAGAGGGAATGTAAAAACCGTTACACTTGAACTGAATTACAAAACAGAACAGAGTCACACATGCAGAAAACACACTATGGCTGCTTAACGGGAAAGGTGAGGTGGGGTGATACATAAAACAAGAGTTTCAAATTAGCTCAGATACCGTTCCATAAACCCAATATGGAATAGACAAGACCTACTCCTTGCTCAGAGAACTGGACTCAACACGCCCGATTCACCGCACAAGAATATATCTGACTAGTAATAATCTTAAAACCTATGTATTGATATCTCTCTGTTAGTGTGTCAAGTGGGTGTAAAGCGGCCTAAACACAGCCGTGAAAAGCAGCTAAACCCCATTATAAAAATAAATTACTTTTAAAAACCCATGAAACAAAGACAGGGAAAGAGAGAGAAATTCTTACACAATTCGTTAAGGGGCTGTGATGCAACCTGGATTGACCATATCTAGACCCACAGCTGGATGAGACATAAGGGTGGACACTCTTGGGGCTGAGAGGTTTGGTGAGGTTGGGTGAGCAAACGCAGACCCTTTAAAGTAATACTGCGTGCTACCCATCGCATGGATCCCAAATCTCCAGGTTCAAGGGCATCTTCCTACATCGAAAATATGCATGAGAAACCCAGAGGATGGTACACCGTGTGATGGGGAAAGGTTTCTAAAACGCACCTCATTTCTCATCTCCTTGTGCTCGGGTTCGCCATTCCAGCCACTTTACTAGCAATCTCCCTACTTGGAGCATCAGCACCTTTAACCTCCTGTTCCGTACAGGTTGCAATTTGTCCTGAGGATGAACGGGAAGACGGGGAACCAATGAGAGACTAGCTCTTGGTGTTGGGACAGGCACAGGTCACTCTATTTTCCCATCAGGAAGAAGAATTAACCACAGGCTCAGCCTGCCCCCCTGAACCAGAACAGGGCCTGAAGCCATCCTGCGCTTTTGCGGCCGGCTCCCAAAAAAGCGACTTGTAAAATGGAGCTTCAGGGCACTGCAATTCACAAACCTGCAGAGTTATAAATGATAACTCTCGTCCACAAATATATTGAGGGAAGGCAAAGAAGAGGATTTGAAATCAAGGCAGAATTGCAGGAAACAGATTTCAGGAGGTAGATTCGAATCGCCTTTAAAGCACATGAAAAGCGGCAAAACGTTGACAATGATGCCCTTGGCCAAAAAGGGCGTATGCGTTTTTTCCTGAATATATTCAGGAAAAAACGCATACGCCCTTTTTGGCCAACCAAGCAACCTGGAAAGGCAAATCAGCGCTACAAAGAAGTCTCGCTTCCCATCGGTCAAAAGGGCCATGCTGAAAATACTGTCAAAACCAGAAATGCAGGACAGGCCATGGAGAAATGGGAGCCTTGCTACACTGATGGGCGGGATGTAAATTGCCAACAGCCACTCTGGAGAAGTGTACGGTGTGTCCTGAAACATCTAAAAAACACAGCTTAGAGAGCATAGGGTACTTCCACGCATGGGGGGATAAAGTGGGAAAATTGAAAATCAGCAAGACACAAGCACCCCAAAGTTTAGGGCTGCTCTGTTGACAAGGACCTCCACTTCCTTCCACCTTAAATATCCCAGGAAAGCGAAAAATGGATAAAAAAGTTGTGGTCCTTATGTACAATGGAATATCACTCAGCCATGAAATCAATGTCATAAGGCTAGTAGCAGCATGATGAGTGGATTTAGGTAAGACGATTCTAAGTGAAATAAGTCACACAGAAAAGGACACTTCTCATAAGGTGTCACTTATAGAGGGAATGTAAAAACCGTTACACTTGAACTGACTTACAATACAGAACAGAGTCACACATGCAGAAAACACACTATGGCTGCTTAACGGGAAAGGTGAGGTGGGGTGATACATAAAACAAGAGTTTCAAATTAGCTCAGATACCGTTTCATAAACCCAATATGGAATAGACAAGACCTACTCCTTGCTCAGAGAACTGGACACAACACGCCCGATTCACCGCACAAGAATATATCTGACTAGTAATAATCTTAAAACCTATGTATTGATATCTCTCTGTTAGTGTGTCAAGTGGGTGTAAAGCGGCATAAACACAGCCGTGAAAAGCAGCTAAACCCCATTATAAAAATAAATTACTTTTAAAAACCCATGAAACAAAGACAGGGAAAGAGAGAGAAATTCTTACACAATTCGTTCAGGGGCTGTGATGCAACCTGGATTGACCATATCTAGACCCACAGCTGGATGAGACATAAGGGTGGACACTCTTGGGGCTGAGAGGTTTGGTGAGGTTGGGTGAGCAAACACAGACCCTTTAAAGTAATACTGCGTGCTACCCATCGCATGGGTCCCAAATCTCCAGGTTCAAGGGCATCTTCCTACATCGAAAACATGCATGAGAAACCCAGAAGATGGTACACCGTGTGATGGGGAAAGGTTTCTAAAACGCACCTCATTTCTCATCTCCTTGTGCTCGGGTTCGCCATTCCAGCCACTTTACTAGCAATCTCCCTACTTGGAGCATCAGCACCTTTAACCTCCTGTTCCGTACAGGTTGCAATTTGTCCTGAGGATGAACGGGAAGACGGGGAACCAATGAGAGACTAGCTCTTGGTGTTGGGACAGGCACAGGCCACTCTATTTTCCCATCAGGAAGAAGAATTAACCACAGGCTCAGCCTGCCCCCCTGAACCAGAACAGGGCCTGAAGCCATCCTGCGCTTTTGCGGCCAGCTCCCAAAAAACCGACTTGTAAAATGGAGCTTCAGGGCACTGCAATTCACAAACCTGCAGAGTTATAAATCATAACTCTCGTCCACAAATATATTGAGGGAAGGCAAAGAAGAGGATTTGAAATCAAGGCAGAATTGCAGGAAACAGATTTCAGGAGGTAGATTCGAATCGCCTTTAAAGCACATGAAAAGCGGCAAAACGTTGACAATGATGCCCTTGGCCAAAAAGGGCGTATGCGTTTTTTCCTGAATATATTCAGGAAAAAACGCATACGCCCTTTTTGGCCAACCAAGCAACCTGGAAAGGCAAATCAGCGCTACAAAGAAGTCTCGCTTCCCATCGGTCAAAAGGGCCATGCTGAAAAAAGTGTCAAAACCAGAAATGCAGGACAGGCCATGGAGAAATGGGAGCCTTGCTACACTGATGGGCGGGATGTAAATTGCCAACAGCCACTCTGGAGAAGTGTACGGTGTGTCCTGAAACATCTAAAAAACACAGCTTAGAGAGCATAGGGCACTTCCACGCATGGGGGGATAAAGTGGGAAAATTGAAAATCAGCAAGACACAAGCACCCCAAAGTTTAGGGCTGCTCTGTTGACAAGGACCTCCACTTCCTTCCACCTTAAATATCCCAGGAAAGCGAAAAATGGATAAAAAAGTTGTGGTCCTTATGTACAATGGAATATCACTCAGCCATGAAATCAATGTCATAAGGCTAGTAGCAGCATGATGAGTGGATTTAGGTAAGACGATTCTAAGTGAAATAAGTCACACAGAAAAGGACACTTCTCATAAGGTGTCACTTATAGAGGGAATGTAAAAACCGTTACACTTGAACTGAATTACAAAACAGAACAGAGTCACACATGCAGAAAACACACTATGGCTGCTTAACGGGAAAGGTGAGGTGGGGTGATACATAAAACAAGAGTTTCAAATTAGCTCAGATACCGTTCCAAAAACCCAATATGGAATAGACAAGACCTACTCCTTGCTCAGAGAACTGGACACAACACGCCCGATTCACCGCACAAGAATATATCTGACTATTAATAATCTTAAAACCTATGTATTGATATCTCTCTGTTAGTGTGTCAAGTGGGTGTAAAGCGGCCTAAACACAGCCGTGAAAAGCAGCTAAACCCCATTATAAAAATAAATTACTTTTAAAAACCCATGAAACAAAGACAGGGAAAGAGAGAGAAATTCTTACACAATTCGTTGAGGGGCTGTGATGCAACCTGGATTGACCATATCTAGACCCACAGCTGGATGAGACATAAGGGTGGACACTCTTGGGGCTGAGAGGTTTGGTGAGGTTGGGTGAGCAAACGCAGACCCTTTAAAGTAATACTGCGTGCTACCCATTGCATGGATCCCAAATCTCCAGGTTCAAGGGCATCTTCCTACATCGAAAACATGCATGAGAAACCCAGAAGATGGTACACCGTGTGATGGGGAAAGGTTTCTAAAACGCACCTCATTTCACATCTCCTTGTGCTCGGGTTCGCCATTCCAGCCACTTTACTAGCAATCTCCCTACTTGGAGCATCAGCACCTTTAACCTCCTGTTCCGTACAGGTTGCAATTTGTCCTGAGGATGAACGGGAAGACGGGGAACCAATGAGAGACTAGCTCTTGGTGTTGGGACAGGCACAGGTCACTCTATTTTCCCATCAGGAAGAAGAATTAACCACAGGCTCAGCCTGCCCCCCTGAACCAGAACAGGGCCTGAATCCATCCGGCGCTTTTGCGGCCGGCTCCCAAAAAACCGACTTGTAAAATGGAGCTTCAGGGCACTGCAATTCACAAACCTGCAGAGTTATAAATGATAACTCTCGTCCACAAATATATTGAGGGAAGGCAAAGAAGAGGATTTGAAATCAAGGCAGAATTGCAGGAAACAGATTTCAGGAGGTAGATTCGAATCGCCTTTAAAGCACATGAAAAGCGGCAAAACGTTGACAATGATGCCCTTGGCCAAAAAGGGCGTATGCGTTTTTTCCTGAATATATTCAGGAAAAAACGCATACGCCCTTTTTGGCCAACCAAGCAACCTGGAAAGGCAAATCAGCGCTACAAAGAAGTCTCGCTTCCCATCGGTCAAAAGGGCCATGCTGAAAAAACTGTCAAAACCAGAAATGCAGGACAGGCCATGGAGAAATGGGAGCCTTGCTACACTGATGGGCGGGATGTAAATTGCCAACAGCCACTCTGGAGAAGTGTACGGTGTGTCCTGAAACATCTAAAAAACACAGCTTAGGGAGCATAGGGTACTTCCACGCATGGGGGGATAAAGTGGGAAAATTGAAAATCAGCAAGACACAAGCACCCCAAAGTTTAGGGCTGCTCTGTTGACAAGGACCTCCACTTCCTTCCACCTTAAATATCCCAGGAAAGCGAAAAATGGATAAAAAAGTTGTGGTCCTTATGTACAATGGAATATCACTCAGCCATGAAATCAATGTCATAAGGCTAGTAGCAGCATGATGAGTGGATTTAGGTAAGACGATTCTAAGTGAAATAAGTCACACAGAAAAGGACACTTCTCATAAGGTGTCACTTATAGAGGGAATGTAAAAACCGTTACACTTGAACTGACTTACAATACAGAACAGAGTCACACATGCAGAAAACACACTATGGCTGCTTAACGGGAAAGGTGAGGTGGGGTGATACATAAAACAAGAGTTTCAAATTAGCACAGATACCGTTCCATAAACCCAATATGTAATAGACAAGACCTACTCCTTGCTCAGAGAACTGGACTCAACACGCCCGATTCACCGCACAAGAATATATCTGACTAGTAATAATCTTAAAACCTATGTATTGATATCTCTCTGTTAGTGTGTCAAGTGGGTGTAAAGCGGCATAAACACAGCCGTGAAAAGCAGCTAAACCCCATTATAAAAATAAATTACTTTTAAAAACCCATGAAACAAAGACAGGGAAAGAGAGAGAAATTCTTACACAATTCGTTCAGGAGCTGTGATGCAACCTGGATTGACCATATCTAGACCCACAGCTGGATGACACATAAGGGTGGACACTCTTGGGGCTGAGAGGTTTGGTGAGGTTGGGTGAGCAAACGCAGACCCTTTAAAGTAATACTGCGTGCTACCCATCGCATGGGTCCCAAATCTCCAGGTTCAAGGGCATCTTCCTACATCGAAAACATGCATGAGAAACCCAGACGATGGTACACCGTGTGATGGGGAAAGGTTTCTAAAACGCACCTCATTTCTCATCTCCTTGTGCTCGGGTTCGCCATTCCAGCCACTTTACTAGCAATCTCCCTACTTGGAGCATCAGCACCTTTAACCTCCTGTTCCGTACAGGTTGCAATTTGTCCTGAGGATGAACGGGAAGACGGGGAACCAATGAGAGACTAGCTCTTGGTGTTGGGACAGGCACAGGTCACTCTATTTTCCCATCAGGAAGAAGAATTAACCACAGGCTCAGCCTGCCCCCCGGAACCAGAACAGGGCCTGAAGCCATCCTGCGCTTTTGCGGCCGGCTCCCAAAAAAGCGAGTTGTAAAATGGAGCTTCAGGGCACTGCAATTCACAAACCTGCAGAGTTATAAATGATAACTCTCGTCCACAAATATATTGAGGGAAGGCAAAGAAGAGGATTTGAAATCAAGGCAGAATTGCAGGAAACAGATTTCAGGAGGTAGATTCGAATCGCCTTTAAAGCACATGAAAAGCGGCAAAACGTTGACAATGATGCCCTTGGCCAAAAAGGGCGTATGCGTTTTTTCCTGAATATATTCAGGAAAAAACGCATACGCCCTTTTTGGCCAACCAAGCAACCTGGAAAGGCAAATCAGCGCTACAAAGAAGTCTCGCTTCCCATCGGTCAAAAGGGCCATGCTGAAAAAAGTGTCAAAACCAGAAATGCAGGACAGGCCATGGAGAAATGGGAGCCTTGCTACACTGATGGGCGGGATGTAAATTGCCAACAGCCACTCTGGAGAAGTGTACGGTGTGTCCTGAAACATCTAAAAAACACAGCTTAGAGAGCATAGGGCACTTCCACGCATGGGGGGATAAAGTGGGATCATTGAAAATCAGCAAGACACAAGCACCCCAAAGTTTAGGGCTGCTCTGTTGACAAGGACCTCCACTTCCTTCCACCTTAAATATCCCAGGAAAGCGAAAAATGGATAAAAAAGTTGTGGTCCTTATGTACAATGGAATATCACTCAGCCATGAAATCAATGTCATAAGGCTAGTAGCAGCATGATGAGTGGATTTAGGTAAGACGATTCTAAGTGAAATAAGTCACACAGAAAAGGACACTTCTCATAAGGTGTCACTTATAGAGGGAATGTAAAAACCGTTACACTTGAACTGAATTACAAAACAGAACAGAGTCACACATGCAGAAAACACACTATGGCTGCTTAACGGGAAAGGTGAGGTGGGGTGATACATAAAACAAGAGTTTCAAATTAGCTCAGATACCGTTCCATAAACCCAATATGGAATAGACAAGACCTACTCCTTGCTCAGAGAACTGGACTCAACACGCCCGATTCACCGCACAAGAATATATCTGACTAGTAATAATCTTAAAACCTATGTATTGATATCTCTCTGTTAGTGTGTCAAGTGGGTGTAAAGCGGCCTAAACACAGCCGTGAAAAGCAGCTAAACCCCATTATAAAAATAAATTACTTTTAAAAACCCATGAAACAAAGACAGGGAAAGAGAGAGAAATTCTTACACAATTCGTTAAGGGGCTGTGATGCAACCTGGATTGACCATATCTAGACCCACAGCTGGATGAGACATAAGGGTGGACACTCTTGGGGCTGAGAGGTTTGGTGAGGTTGGGTGAGCAAACGCAGACCCTTTAAAGTAATACTGCGTGCTACCCATCGCATGGATCCCAAATCTCCAGGTTCAAGGGCATCTTCCTACATCGAAAACATGCATGAGAAACCCAGAGGATGGTACACCGTGTGATGGGGAAAGGTTTCTAAAACGCACCTCATTTCTCATCTCCTTGTGCTCGGGTTCGCCATTCCAGCCACTTTACTAGCAATCTCCCTACTTGGAGCATCAGCACCTTTAACCTCCTGTTCCGTACAGGTTGCAATTTGTCCTGAGGATGAACGGGAAGACGGGGAACCAATGAGAGACTAGCTCTTGGTGTTGGGACAGGCACAGGTCACTCTATTTTCCCATCAGGAAGAAGAATTAACCACAGGCTCAGCCTGCCCCCCTGAACCAGAACAGGGCCTGAAGCCATCCTGCGCTTTTGCGGCCGGCTCCCAAAAAAGCGACTTGTAAAATGGAGCTTCAGGGCACTGCAATTCACAAACCTGCAGAGTTATAAATGATAACTCTCGTCCACAAATATATTGAGGGAAGGCAAAGAAGAGGATTTGAAATCAAGGCAGAATTGCAGGAAACAGATTTCAGGAGGTAGATTCGAATCGCCTTTAAAGCACATGAAAAGCGGCAAAACGTTGACAATGATGCCCTTGGCCAAAAAGGGCGTATGCGTTTTTTCCTGAATATATTCAGGAAAAAACGCCTACGCCCTTTTTGGCCAACCAAGCAACCTGGAAAGGCAAATCAGCGCTACAAAGAAGTCTCGCTTCCCATCGGTCAAAAGGGCCATGCTGAAAAAACTGTCAAAACCAGAAATGCAGGACAGGCCATGGAGAAATGGGAGCCTTGCTACACTGATGGGCGGGATGTAAATTGCCAACAGCCACTCTGGAGAAGTGTACGGTGTGTCCTGAAACATCTAAAAAACACAGCTTAGAGAGCATAGGGTACTTCCACGCATGGGGGGATAAAGTGGGAAAATTGAAAATCAGCAAGACACAAGCACCCCAAAGTTTAGGGCTGCTCTGTTGACAAGGACCTCCACTTCCTTCCACCTTAAATATCCCAGGAAAGCGAAAAATGGATAAAAAAGTTGTGGTCCTTATGTACAATGGAATATCACTCAGCCATGAAATCAATGTCATAAGGCTAGTAGCAGCATGATGAGAGGATTTAGGTAAGACGATTCTAAGTGAAATAAGTCACACAGAAAAGGACACTTCTCATAAGGTGTCACTTATAGAGGGAATGTAAAAACCGTTACACTTGAACTGACTTACAATACAGAACAGAGTCACACATGCAGAAAACACACTATGGCTGCTTAACGGGAAAGGTGAGGTGGGGTGATACATAAAACAAGAGTTTCAAATTAGCTCAGGTACCGTTCCATAAACCCAATATGTAATAGACAAGACCTACTCCTTGCTCAGAGAACTGGACTCAACACGCCCGATTCACCGCACAAGAATATATCTGACTAGTAATAATCTTAAAACCTATGTATTGATATCTCTCTGTTAGTGTGTCAAGTGGGTGTAAAGCGGCATAAACACAGCCGTGAAAAGCAGCTAAACCCCATTATAAAAATAAATTACTTTTAAAAACCCATGAAACAAAGACAGGGAAAGAGAGAGAAATTCTTACACAATTCGTTCAGGAGCTGTGATGCAACCTGGATTGACCATATCTAGACCCACAGCTGGATGACACATAAGGGTGGACACTCTTGGGGCTGAGAGGTTTGGTGAGGTTGGGTGAGCAAACGCAGACCCTTTAAAGTAATACTGCGTGCTACCCATCGCATGGGTCCCAAATCTCCAGGTTCAAGGGCATCTTCCTACATCGAAAACATGCATGAGAAACCCAGAAGATGGTACACCGTGTGATGGGGAAAGGTTTCTAAAACGCACCTCATTTCTCATCTCCTTGTGCTCGGGTTCGCCATTCCAGCCACTTTACTAGCAATCTCCCTACTTGGAGCATCAGCACCTTTAACCTCCTGTTCCGTACAGGTTGCAATTTGTCCTGAGGATGAACGGGAAGACGGGGAACCAATGAGAGAGTAGCTCTTGGTGTTGGGACAGGCACAGGTCACTCTATTTTCCCATCAGGAAGAAGAATTAACCACAGGCTCAGCCTGCCCCCCGGAACCAGAACAGGGCCTGAAGCCATCCTGCGCTTTTGCGGCCGGCTCCCAAAAAAGCGAGTTGTAAAATGGAGCTTCAGGGCACTGCAATTCACAAACCTGCAGAGTTATAAATGATAACTCTCGTCCACAAATATATTGAGGGAAGGCAAAGAAGAGGATTTGATATCAAGGCAGAATTGCAGGAAACAGATTTCAGGAGGTAGATTCGAATCGCCTTTAAAGCACATGAAAAGCGGCAAAACGTTGACAATGATGCCCTTGGCCAAAAAGGGCGTATGCGTTTTTTCCTGAATATATTCAGGAAAAAACGCATACGCCCTTTTTGGCCAACCAAGCAACCTGGAAAGGCAAATCAGCGCTACAAAGAAGTCTCGCTTCCCATCGGTCAAAAGGGCCATGCTGAAAAAAGTGTCAAAACCAGAAATGCAGGACAGGCCATGGAGAAATGGGAGCCTTGCTACACTGATGGGCGGGATGTAAATTGCCAACAGCCACTCTGGAGAAGTGTACGGTGTGTCCTGAAACATCTAAAAAACACAGCTTAGAGAGCATAGGGCACTTCCACGCATGGGGGATAAAGTGGGAACATTGAAAATCAGCAAGACACAAGCACCCCAAAGTTTAGGGCTGCTCTGTTGACAAGGACCTCCACTTCCTTCCACCTTAAATATCCCAGGAAAGCGAAAAATGGATAAAAAAGTTGTGGTCCTTATGTACAATGGAATATCACTCAGCCATGAAATCAATGTCATAAGGCTAGTAGCAGCATGATGAGTGGATTTAGGTAAGACGATTCTAAGTGAAATAAGTCACACAGAAAAGGACACTTCTCATAAGGTGTCACTTATAGAGGGAATGTAAAAACCGTTACACTTGAACTGAATTACAAAACAGAACAGAGTCACACATGCAGAAAACACACTATGGCTGCTTAACGGGAAAGGTGAGGTGGGGTGATACATAAAACAAGAGTTTCAAATTAGCTCAGATACCGTTCCATAAACCCAATATGGAATAGACAAGACCTACTCCTTGCTCAGAGAACTGGACTCAACACGCCCGATTCACCGCACAAGAATATATCTGACTAGTAATAATCTTAAAACCTATGTATTGATATCTCTCTGTTAGTGTGTCAAGTGGGTGTAAAGCGGCCTAAACACAGCCGTGAAAAGCAGCTAAACCCCATTATAAAAATAAATTACTTTTAAAAACCCATGAAACAAAGACAGGGAAAGAGAGAGAAATTCTTACACAATTCGTTAAGGGGCTGTGATGCAACCTGGATTGACCATATCTAGACCCACAGCTGGATGAGACATAAGGGTGGACACTCTTGGGGCTGAGAGGTTTGGTGAGGTTGGGTGAGCAAACGCAGACCCTTTAAAGTAATACTGCGTGCTACCCATCGCATGGATCCCAAATCTCCAGGTTCAAGGGCATCTTCCTACATCGAAAACATGCATGAGAAACCCAGAGGATGGTACACCGTGTGATGGGGAAAGGTTTCTAAAACGCACCTCATTTCTCATCTCCTTGTGCTCGGGTTCGCCATTCCAGCCACTTTACTAGCAATCTCCCTACTTGGAGCATCAGCACCTTTAACCTCCTGTTCCGTACAGGTTGCAATTTGTCCTGAGGATGAACGGGAAGACGGGGAACCAATGAGAGACTAGCTCTTGGTGTTGGGACAGGCACAGGTCACTCTATTTTCCCATCAGGAAGAAGAATTAACCACAGGCTCAGCCTGCCCCCCTGAACCAGAACAGGGCCTGAAGCCATCCTGCGCTTTTGCGGCCGGCTCCCAAAAAAGCGACTTGTAAAATGGAGCTTCAGGGCACTGCAATTCACAAACCTGCAGAGTTATAAATGATAACTCTCGTCCACAAATATATTGAGGGAAGGCAAAGAAGAGGATTTGAAATCAAGGCAGAATTGCAGGAAACAGATTTCAGGAGGTAGATTCGAATCGCCTTTAAAGCACATGAAAAGCGGCAAAACGTTGACAATGATGCCCTTGGCCAAAAAGGGCGTATGCGTTTTTTCCTGAATATATTCAGGAAAAAACGCCTACGCCCTTTTTGGCCAACCAAGCAACCTGGAAAGGCAAATCAGCGCTACAAAGAAGTCTCGCTTCCCATCGGTCAAAAGGGCCATGCTGAAAAAACTGTCAAAACCAGAAATGCAGGACAGGCCATGGAGAAATGGGAGCCTTGCTACACTGATGGGCGGGATGTAAATTGCCAACAGCCACTCTGGAGAAGTGTACGGTGTGTCCTGAAACATCTAAAAAACACAGCTTAGAGAGCATAGGGTACTTCCACGCATGGGGGGATAAAGTGGGAAAATTGAAAATCAGCAAGACACAAGCACCCCAAAGTTTAGGGCTGCTCTGTTGACAAGGACCTCCACTTCCTTCCACCTTAAATATCCCAGGAAAGCGAAAAATGGATAAAAAAGTTGTGGTCCTTATGTACAATGGAATATCACTCAGCCATGAAATCAATGTCATAAGGCTAGTAGCAGCATGATGAGAGGATTTAGGTAAGACGATTCTAAGTGAAATAAGTCACACAGAAAAGGACACTTCTCATAAGGTGTCACTTATAGAGGGAATGTAAAAACCGTTACACTTGAACTGACTTACAATACAGAACAGAGTCACACATGCAGAAAACACACTATGGCTGCTTAACGGGAAAGGTGAGGTGGGGTGATACATAAAACAAGAGTTTCAAATTAGCTCAGATACCGTTCCATAAACCCAATATGTAATAGACAAGACCTACTCCTTGCTCAGAGAACTGGACTCAACACGCCCGATTCACCGCACAAGAATATATCTGACTAGTAATAATCTTAAAACCTATGTATTGATATCTCTCTGTTAGTGTGTCAAGTGGGTGTAAAGCGGCATAAACACAGCCGTGAAAAGCAGCTAAACCCCATTATAAAAATAAATTACTTTTAAAAACCCATGAAACAAAGACAGGGAAAGAGAGAGAAATTCTTACACAATTCGTTCAGGAGCTGTGATGCAACCTGGATTGACCATATCTAGACCCACAGCTGGATGACACATAAGGGTGGACACTCTTGGGGCTGAGAGGTTTGGTGAGGTTGGGTGAGCAAACGCAGACCCTTTAAAGTAATACTGCGTGCTACCCATCGCATGGGTCCCAAATCTCCAGGTTCAAGGGCATCTTCCTACATCGAAAACATGCATGAGAAACCCAGAAGATGGTACACCGTGTGATGGGGAAAGGTTTCTAAAACGCACCTCATTTCTCATCTCCTTGTGCTCGGGTTCGCCATTCCAGCCACTTTACTAGCAATCTCCCTACTTGGAGCATCAGCACCTTTAACCTCTTGTTCCGTACAGGTTGCAATTTGTCCTGAGGATGAACGGGAAGACGGGGAACCAATGAGAGAGTAGCTCTTGGTGTTGGGACAGGCACAGGTCACTCTATTTTCCCATCAGGAAGAAGAATTAACCACAGGCTCAGCCTGCCCCCCGGAACCAGAACAGGGCCTGAAGCCATCCTGCGCTTTTGCGGCCGGCTCCCAAAAAAGCGAGTTGTAAAATGGAGCTTCAGGGCACTGCAATTCACAAACCTGCAGAGTTATAAATGATAACTCTCGTCCACAAATATATTGAGGGAAGGCAAAGAAGAGGATTTGATATCAAGGCAGAATTGCAGGAAACAGATTTCAGGAGGTAGATTCGAATCGCCTTTAAAGCACATGAAAAGCGGCAAAACGTTGACAATGATGCCCTTGGCCAAAAAGGGCGTATGCGTTTTTTCCTGAATATATTCAGGAAAAAACGCATACGCCCTTTTTGGCCAACCAAGCAACCTGGAAAGGCAAATCAGCGCTACAAAGAAGTCTCGCTTCCCATCGGTCAAAAGGGCCATGCTGAAAAAAGTGTCAAAACCAGAAATGCAGGACAGGCCATGGAGAAATGGGAGCCTTGCTACACTGATGGGCGGGATGTAAATTGCCAACAGCCACTCTGGAGAAGTGTACGGTGTGTCCTGAAACATCTAAAAAACACAGCTTAGAGAGCATAGGGCACTTCCACGCATGGGGGATAAAGTGGGAACATTGAAAATCAGCAAGACACAAGCACCCCAAAGTTTAGGGCTGCTCTGTTGACAAGGACCTCCACTTCCTTCCACCTTAAATATCCCAGGAAAGCGAAAAATGGATAAAAAAGTTGTGGTCCTTATGTACAATGGAATATCACTCAGCCATGAAATCAATGTCATAAGGCTAGTAGCAGCATGATGAGTGGATTTAGGTAAGACGATTCTAAGTGAAATAAGTCACACAGAAAAGGACACTTCTCATAAGGTGTCACTTATAGAGGGAATGTAAAAACCGTTACACTTGAACTGAATTACAAAACAGAACAGAGTCACACATGCAGAAAACACACTATGGCTGCTTAACGGGAAAGGTGAGGTGGGGTGATACATAAAACAAGAGTTTCAAATTAGCTCAGATACCGTTCCATAAACCCAATATGGAATAGACAAGACCTACTCCTTGCTCAGAGAACTGGACTCAACACGCCCGATTCACCGCACAAGAATATATCTGACTAGTAATAATCTTAAAACCTATGTATTGATATCTCTCTGTTAGTGTGTCAAGTGGGTGTAAAGCGGCCTAAACACAGCCGTGAAAAGCAGCTAAACCCCATTATAAAAATAAATTACTTTTAAAAACCCATGAAACAAAGACAGGGAAAGAGAGAGAAATTCTTACACAATTCGTTAAGGGGCTGTGATGCAACCTGGATTGACCATATCTAGACCCACAGCTGGATGAGACATAAGGGTGGACACTCTTGGGGCTGAGAGGTTTGGTGAGGTTGGGTGAGCAAACGCAGACCCTTTAAAGTAATACTGCGTGCTACCCATCGCATGGATCCCAAATCTCCAGGTTCAAGGGCATCTTCCTACATCGAAAATATGCATGAGAAACCCAGAGGATGGTACACCGTGTGATGGGGAAAGGTTTCTAAAACGCACCTCATTTCTCATCTCCTTGTGCTCGGGTTCGCCATTCCAGCCACTTTACTAGCAATCTCCCTACTTGGAGCATCAGCACCTTTAACCTCCTGTTCCGTACAGGTTGCAATTTGTCCTGAGGATGAACGGGAAGACGGGGAACCAATGAGAGACTAGCTCTTGGTGTTGGGACAGGCACAGGTCACTCTATTTTCCCATCAGGAAGAAGAATTAACCACAGGCTCAGCCTGCCCCCCTGAACCAGAACATGGCCTGAAGCCATCCTGCGCTTTTGCGGCCGGCTCCCAAAAAAGCGACTTGTAAAATGGAGCTTCAGGGCACTGCAAATCACAAACCTGCAGAGTTATAAATGATAACTCTCGTCCACAAATATATTGAGGGAAGGCAAAGAAGAGGATTTGAAATCAAGGCAGAATTGCAGGAAACAGATTTCAGGAGGTAGATTCGAATCGCCTTTAAAGCACATGAAAAGCGGCAAAACGTTGACAATGATGCCCTTGGCCAAAAAGGGCGTATGCGTTTTTTCCTGAATATATTCAGGAAAAAACGCATACGCCCTTTTTGGCCAACCAAGCAACCTGGAAAGGCAAATCAGCGCTACAAAGAAGTCTCGCTTCCCATCGGTCAAAAGGGCCATGCTGAAAAAACTGTCAAAACCAGAAATGCAGGACAGGCCATGGAGAAATGGGAGCCTTGCTACACTGATGGGCGGGATGTAAATTGCCAACAGCCACTCTGGAGAAGTGTACGGTGTGTCCTGAAACATCTAAAAAACACAGCTTAGAGAGCACAGGGTACTTCCACGCATGGGGGGATAAAGTGGGAAAATTGAAAATCAGCAAGACACAAGCACCCCAAAGTTTAGGGCTGCTCTGTTGACAAGGACCTCCACTTCCTTCCACCTTAAATATCCCAGGAAAGCGAAAAATGGATAAAAAAGTTGTGGTCCTTATGTACAATGGAATATCACTCAGCCATGAAATCAATGTCATAAGGCTAGTAGCAGCATGATGAGTGGATTTAGGTAAGACGATTCTAAGTGAAATAAGTCACACAGAAAAGGACACTTCTCATAAGGTGTCACTTATAGAGGGAATGTAAAAACCGTTACACTTGAACTGACTTACAATACAGAACAGAGTCACACATGCAGAAAACACACTATGGCTGCTTAACGGGAAAGGTGAGGTGGGGTGATACATAAAACAAGAGTTTCAAATTAGCTCAGATACCGTTCCATAAACCCAATATGTAATAGACAAGACCTACTCCTTGCTCAGAGAACTGGACTCAACACGCCCGATTCACCGCACAAGAATATATCTGACTAGTAATAATCTTAAAACCTATGTATTGATATCACTCTGTTAGTGTGTCAAGTGGGTGTAAAGCGGCATAAACACAGCCGTGAAAAGCAGCTAAACCCCATTATAAAAATAAATTACTTTTAAAAACCCATGAAACAAAGACAGGGAAAGAGAGAGAAATTCTTACACAATTCGTTCAGGAGCTGTGATGCAACCTGGATTGACCATATCTAGACCCACAGCTGGATGACACATAAGGGTGGACACTCTTGGGGCTGAGAGGTTTGGTGAGGTTGGGTGAGCAAACGCAGACCCTTTAAAGTAATACTGCGTGCTACCCATCGCATGGGTCCCAAATCTCCAGGTTCAAGGGCATCTTCCTACATCGAAAACATGCATGAGAAACCCAGAAGATGGTACACCGTGTGATGGGGAAAGGTTTCTAAAACGCACCTCATTTCTCATCTCCTTGTGCTCGGGTTCGCCATTCCAGCCACTTTACTAGCAATCTCCCTACTTGGAGCATCAGCACCTTTAACCTCCTGTTCCGTACAGGTTGCAATTTGTCCTGAGGATGAACGGGAAGACGGGTAACCAATGAGAGACTAGCTCTTGGTGTTGGGACAGGCACAGGTCACTCTATTTTCCCATCAGGAAGAAGAATTAACCACAGGCTCAGCCTGCCCCCCGGAACCAGAACAGGGCCTGAAGCCATCCTGCGCTTTTGCGGCCGGCTCCCAAAAAAGCGAGTTGTAAAATGGAGCTTCAGGGCACTGCAATTCACAAACCTGCAGAGTTATAAATGATAACTCTCGTCCACAAATATATTGAGGGAAGGCAAAGAAGAGGATTTGAAATCAAGGCAGAATTGCAGGAAACAGATTTCAGGAGGTAGATTCGAATCGCCTTTAAAGCACATGAAAAGCGGCAAAACGTTGACAATGATGCCCTTGGCCAAAAAGGGCGTATGCGTTTTTTCCTGAATATATTCAGGAAAAAACGCATACGCCCTTTTTGGCCAACCAAGCAACCTGGAAAGGCAAATCAGCGCTACAAAGAAGTCTCGCTTCCCATCGGTCAAAAGGGCCATGCTGAAAAAACTGTCAAAACCAGAAATGCAGGACAGGCCATGGAGAAATGGGAGCCTTGCTACACTGATGGGCGGGATGTAAATTGCCAACAGCCACTCTGGAGAAGTGTACGGTGTGTCCTGAAACATCTAAAAAACACAGCTTAGAGAGCATAGGGCACTTCCACGCATGGGGGGATAAAGTGGGAAAATTGAAAATCAGCAAGACACAAGCACCCCAAAGGTTAGGGCTGCTCTGTTGACAAGGACCTCCACTTCCTTCCACCTTAAATATCCCAGGAAAGCCAAAAATGGATAAAAAAGTTGTGGTCCTTATGTACAATGGAATATCACTCAGCCATGAAATCAATGTCATAAGGCTAGTAGCAGCATGATGAGTGGATTTAGGTAAGACGATTCTAAGTGAAATAAGTCACACAGAAAAGGACACTTCTCATAAGGTGTCACTTATAGAGGGAATGTAAAAACCGTTACACTTGAACTGACTTACAAAACAGAACAGAGTCACACATGCAGAAAACACACTATGGCTGCTTAACGGGAAAGGTGAGGTGGGGTGATACATAAAACAAGAGTTTCAAATTAGCTCAGATACCGTTCCATAAACCCAATATGTAACAGACAAGACCTACTCCTTGCTCAGAGAACTGGACTCAACACGCCCGATTCACCGCACAAGAATATATCTGACTAGTAATAATCTTAAAACCTATGTATTGATATCTCTCTGTTAGTGGGTCAAGTGGGTGTAAAGCGGCCTAAACACAGCCGTGAAAAGCAGCTAAACCCCATTATAAAAATAAATTACTTTTAAAAACCCAGGAAACAAAGACAGGGAAAGAGAGAGAAATTCTTACACAATTCGTTCAGGGGCTGTGATGCAACCTGGATTGACCATATCTAGACCCACAGCTGGATGAGACATAAGGGTGGACACTCTTGGGGCTGAGAGGTTTGGTGAGGTTGGGTGAGCAAACGCAGACCCTTTAAAGTAATACTGCGTGCTACCCATCGCATGGGTCCCAAATCTCCAGGTTCAAGGGCATCTTCCTACATCGAAAACATGCATGAGAAACCCAGAAGATGGTACACCGTGTGATGGGGAAAGGTTTCTAAAACGCACCTCATTTCTCATCTCCTTGTGCTCGGGTTCGCCATTCCAGCCACTTTACTAGCAATCTCCCTACTTGGAGCATCAGCACCTTTAACCTCCTGTTCCGTACAGGTTGCAATTTGTCCTGAGGATGAACGGGAAGACAGGGAACCAATGAGAGACTAGCTCTTGGTGTTGGGAGAGGCACAGGTCACTCTATTTTCCCATCAGGAAGAAGAATTAACCACAGGCTCAGCCTGCCCCCCTGAACCAGAACAGGGCCTGAAGCCATCCTGCGCTTTTGCGGCCGGCTCCCAAAAAACCGACTTGTAAAATGGAGCTTCAGGGCACTGCAATTCACAAACCTGCAGAGTTATAAATGATAACTCTCGTCCACAAATATATTGAGGGAAGGCAAAGAAGAGGATTTGAAATCAAGGCAGAATTGCAGGAAACAGATTTCAGGAGGAAGATGCGAATCGCCTTTAAAGCACATGAAAAGCGGCAAAACGTTGACAATGATGCCCTTGGCCAAAAAGGGCGTATGCGTTTTTTCCTGAATATATTCAGGAGAAAACGCATACGCCCTTTTTGGCCAACCAAGCAACCTGGAAAGGCAAATCAGCGCTACAAAGAAGTCTCGCTTCCCATCGGTCAAAAGGGCCATGCTGAAAAAAGTGTCAAAACCAGAAATGCAGGACAGGCCATGGAGAAATGGGAGCCTTGCTACACTGGTGGGCGGGATGTAAATTGCCAACAGCCACTCTGGAAAAGTGTACGGTGTGTCCTGAAACATCTAAAAAACACAGCTTAGAGAGCATAGGGCACTTCCACGCATGGGGGGATAAAGTGGGAAAATTGAAAATCAGCAAGACACAAGCACCCCAAAGGTTAGGGCTGCTCTGTTGACAAGGACCTCCACTTCCTTCCACCTTAAATATCCCAGGAAAGCGAAAAATGGATAAAAAAGTTGTGGTCCTTATGTACAATGGAATATCACTCAGCCATGAAATCAATGTCATAAGGCTAGTAGCAGCATGATGAGTGGATTTAGGTAAGACGATTCTAAGTGAAATAAGTCACACAGAAAAGGACACTTCTCATAAGGTGTCACTTATAGAGGGAATGTAAAAACCGTTACACTTGAACTGAATTACAAAACAGAACAGAGTCACACATGCAGAAAACACACTATGGCTGCTTAACGGGAAAGGTGAGGTGGGGTGATACATAAAACAAGAGTTTCAAATTAGCTCAGATACCGTTCCAAAAACCCAATATGGAATAGACAAGACCTACTCCTTGCTCAGAGAACTGGACACAACACGCCCGATTCACCGCACAAGAATATATCTGACTATTAATAATGTTAAAACCTATGTATTGATATCTCTCTGTTAGTGTGTCAAGTGGGTGTAAAGCGGCCTAAACACAGCCGTGAAAAGCAGCTAAACCCCATTATAAAAATAAATTACTTTTAAAAACCCATGAAACAAAGACAGGGAAAGAGAGAGAAATTCTTACACAATTCGTTCAGGGGCTGTGATGCAACCTGGATTGACCATATCTAGACCCACAGCTGGATGAGACATAAGGGTGGACACTCTTGGGGCTGAGAGGTTTGGTGAGGTTGGGTGAGCAAACGCAGACCCTTTAAAGTAATACTGCGTGCTACCCATCGCATGGATCCCAAATCTCCAGGTTCAAGGGCATCTTCCTACATCGAAAACATGCATGAGAAACCCAGAGGATGGTACACCGTGTGATGGGGAAAGGTTTCTAAAACGCACCTCATTTCTCATCTCCTTGTGCTCGGGTTCGCCATTCCAGCCACTTTACTAGCAATCTCCCTACTTGGAGCATCAGCACCTTTAACCTCCTGTTCCGTACAGGTTGCAATTTGTCCTGAGGATGAACGGGAAGACGGGGAACCAATGAGAGACTAGCTCTTGGTGTTGGGACAGGCACAGGTCACTCTATTTTCCCATCAGGAAGAAGAATTAACCACAGGCTCAGCCTGCCCCCCTGAACCAGAACAGGGCCTGAAGCCATCCTGCGCTTTTGCGGCCGGCTCCCAAAAAAGCGACTTGTAAAATGGAGCTTCAGGGCACTGCAATTCACAAACCTGCAGAGTTATAAATGATAACTCTCGTCCACAAATATATTGAGGGAAGGCAAAGAAGAGGATTTGAAATCAAGGCAGAATTGCAGGAAACAGATTTCAGGAGGTAGATTCGAATCGCCTTTAAAGCACATGAAAAGCGGCAAAACGTTGACAATGATGCCCTTGGCCAAAAAGGGCGTAGGCGTTTTTTCCTGAATATATTCAGGAAAAAACGCATACGCCCTTTTTGGCCAACCAAGCAACCTGGAAAGGCAAATCAGCGCTACAAAGAAGTCTCGCTTCCCATCGGTCAAAAGGGCCATGCTGAAAAAACTGTCAAAACCAGAAATGCAGGACAGGCCATGGAGAAATGGGAGCCTTGCTACACTGATGGGCGGGATGTAAATTGCCAACAGCCACTCTGGAGAAGTGTACGGTGTGTCCTGAAACATCTAAAAAACACAGCTTAGAGAGCATAGGGTACTTCCACGCATGGGGGGATAAAGTGGGAAAATTGAAAATCAGCAAGACACAAGCACCCCAAAGTTTAGGGCTGCTCTGTTGACAAGGACCTCCACTTCCTTCCACCTTAAATATCCCAGGAAAGCGAAAAATGGATAAAAAAGTTGTGGTCCTTATGTACAATGGAATATCACTCAGCCATGAAATCAATGTCATAAGGCTAGTAGCAGCATGATGAGTGGATTTAGGTAAGACGATTCTAAGTGAAATAAGTCACACAGAAAAGGACACTTCTCATAAGGTGTCACTTATAGAGGGAATGTAAAAACCGTTACACTTGAACTGACTTACAATACAGAACAGAGTCACACATGCAGAAAACACACTATGGCTGCTTAACGGGAAAGGTGAGGTGGGGTGATACATAAAACAAGAGTTTCAAATTAGCTCAGATACCGTTCCATAAACCCAATATGTAATAGACAAGACCTACTCCTTGCTCAGAGAACTGGACTCAACACGCCCGATTCACCGCACAAGAATATATCTGACTAGTAATAATCTTAAAACCTATGTATTGATATCTCTCTGTTAGTGTGTCAAGTGGGTGTAAAGCGGCCTAAACACAGCCGTGAAAAGCAGCTAAACCCCATTATAAAAATAAATTACTTTTAAAAACCCATGAAACAAAGACAGGGAAAGAGAGAGAAATTCTTACACAATTCGTTCAGGAGCTGTGATGCAACCTGGATTGACCATATCTAGACCCACAGCTGGATGACACATAAGGGTGGACACTCTTGGGGCTGAGAGGTTTGGTGAGGTTGGGTGAGCAAACGCAGACCCTTTAAAGTAATACTGCGTGCTACCCATCGCATGGGTCCCAAATCTCCAGGTTCAAGGGCATCTTCCTACATCGAAAACATGCATGAGAAACCCAGAAGATGGTACACCGTGTGATGGGGAAAGGTTTCTAAAACGCACCTCATTTCTCATCTCCTTGTGCTCGGGTTCGCCATTCCAGCCACTTTACTAGCAATCTCCCTACTTGGAGCATCAGCACCTTTAACCTCCTGTTCCTAACAGGTTGCAATTTGTCCTGAGGGTGAACGGGAAGACGGGGAACCAATGAGAGACTAGCTCTTGGTGTTGGGACAGGCACAGGTCACTCTATTTTCCCATCAGGAAGAAGAATTAACCACAGGCTCAGCCTGCCCCCCGGAACCAGAACAGGGCCTGAAGCCATCCTGCGCTTTTGCGGCCGGCTCCCAAAAAAGCGAGTTGTAAAATGGAGCTTCAGGGCACTGCAATTCACAAACCTGCAGAGTTATGAATGATAACTCTCGTCCACAAATATATTGAGGGAAGGCAAAGAAGAGGATTTGAAATCAAGGCAGAATTGCAGGAAACAGATTTCAGGAGGTAGATTCGAATCGCCTTTAAAGCACATGAAAAGCGGCAAAACGTTGACAATGATGCCCTTGGCCAAAAAGGGCGTATGCGTTTTTTCCTGAATATATTCAGGAAAAAACGCATACGCCCTTTTTGGCCAACCAAGCAACCTGGAAAGGCAAATCAGCGCTACAAAGAAGTCTCGCTTCCCATCGGTCAAAAGGGCCATGCTGAAAAAAGTGTCAAAACCAGAAATGCAGGACAGGCCATGGAGAAATGGGAGCCTTGCTACACTGATGGGCGGGATGTAAATTGCCAACAGCCACTCTGGAGAAGTGTACGGTGTGTCCTGAAACATCTAAAAAACACAGCTTAGAGAGCATAGGGCACTTCCACGCATGGGGGGATAAAGTGGGAACATTGAAAATCAGCAAGACACAAGCACCCCAAAGTTTAGGGCTGCTCTGTTGACAAGGACCTCCACTTCCTTCCACCTTAAATATCCCAGGAAAGCGAAAAATGGATAAAAAAGTTGTGGTCCTTATGTACAATGGAATATCACTCAGCCATGAAATCAATGTCATAAGGCTAGTAGCAGCATGATGAGTGGATTTAGGTAAGACGATTCTAAGTGAAATAAGTCACACAGAAAAGGACACTTCTCATAAGGTGTCACTTATAGAGGGAATGTAAAAACCGTTACACTTGAACTGAATTACAAAACAGAACAGAGTCACACATGCAGAAAACACACTATGGCTGCTTAACGGGAAAGGTGAGGTGGGGTGATACATAAAACAAGAGTTTCAAATTAGCTCAGATACCGTTCCATAAACCCAATATGGAATAGACAAGACCTACTCCTTGCTCAGAGAACTGGACTCAACACGCCCGATTCACCGCACAAGAATATATCTGACTAGTAATAATCTTAAAACCTATGTATTGATATCTCTCTGTTAGTGTGTCAAGTGGGTGTAAAGCGGCATAAACACAGCCGTGAAAAGCAGCTAAACCCCATTATAAAAATAAATTACTTTTAAAAACCCATGAAACAAAGACAGGGAAAGAGAGAGAAATTCTCACACAATTCGTTCAGGGGCTGTGATGCAACCTGGATTGACCATATCTAGACCCACAGCTGGATGAGACATAAGGGTGGACACTCTTGGGGCTGAGAGGTTTGGTGAGGTTGGGTGAGCAAACGCAGACCCTTTAAAGTAATACTGCGTGCTACCCATCGCATGGGTCCCAAATCTCCAGGTTCAAGGGCATCTTCCTACATCGAAAACATGCATGAGAAACCCAGAAGATGGTACACCGTGTGATGGGGAAAGGTTTCTAAAACGCACCTCATTTCTCATCTCCTTGTGCTCGGGTTCGCCATTCCAGCCACTTTACTAGCAATCTCCCTACTTGGAGCATCAGCACCTTTAACCTCCTGTTCCGTACAGGTTGCAATTTGTCCTGAGGATGAACGGGAAGATGGGGAACCAATGAGAGACTAGCTCTTGGTGTTGGGACAGGCACAGGTCACTCTATTTTCCCATCAGGAAGAAGAATTAACCACAGGCTCAGCCTGCCCCCCAGAACCAGAACAGGGCCTGAAGCCATCCGGCGCTTTTGCGGCCAGCTCCCAAAAAAGCGACTTGTAAAATGGAGCTTCAGGGCACTGCAATTCACAAACCTGCAGAGTTATAAATGATAACTCTCGTCCACAAATATATTGAGGGAAGGCAAAGAAGAGGATTTGAAATCAAGGCAGAATTGCAGGAAACAGATTTCAGGAGGTAGATTCAAATCGCCTTTAAAGCACATGAAAAGCGGCAAAACGTTGACAATGATGCCCTTGGCCAAAAAGGGCGTATGCGTTTTTTCCTGAATATATTCAGGAAAAAACGCATACGCCCTTTTTGGCCAACCAAGCAACCTGGAAAGGCAAATCAGCGCTACAAAGAAGTCTCGCTTCCCATCGGTCAAAAGGGCCATGCTGAAAAAAGTGTCAAAACCAGAAATGCAGGACAGGCCATGGAGAAATGGGAGCCTTGCTACACTGATGGGCGGGATGTAAATTGCCAACAGCCACTCTGGAGAAGTGTACGGTGTGTCCTGAAACATCTAAAAAACACAGCTTAGAGAGCATAGGGCACTTCCACGCATGGGGGGATAAAGTGGGAACATTGAAAATCAGCAAGACACAAGCACCCCAAAGTTTAGGGCTGCTCTGTTGACAAGGACCTCCACTTCCTTCCACCTTAAATATCCCAGGAAAGCGAAAAATTGATAAAAAAGTTGTGGTCCTTATGTACAATGGAATATCACTCAGCCATGAAATCAATGTCATAAGGCTAGTAGCAGCATGATGAGTGGATTTAGGTAAGACGATTCTAAGTGAAATAAGTCACACAGAAAAGGACACTTCTCATAAGGTGTCACTTATAGAGGGAATGTAAAAACCGTTACACTTGAACTGAATTACAAAACAGAACAGAGTCACACATGCAGAAAACACACTATGGCTGCTTAACGGGAAAGGTGAGGTGGGGTGATACATAAAACAAGAGTTTCAAATTAGCTCAGATACCGTTCCATAAACCCAATATGGAATAGACAAGACCTACTCCTTGCTCAGAGAACTGGACTCAACACGCCCGATTCACCGCACAAGAATATATCTGACTAGTAATAATCTTAAAACCTATGTATTGATATCTCTCTGTTAGTGTGTCAAGTGGGTGTAAAGCGGCATAAACACAGCCGTGAAAAGCAGCTAAACCCCATTATAAAAATAAATTACTTTTAAAAACCCATGAAACAAAGACAGGGAAAGAGAGAGAAATTCTCACACAATTCGTTCAGGGGCTGTGATGCAACCTGGATTGACCATATCTAGACCCACAGCTGGATGAGACATAAGGGTGGACACTCTTGGGGCTGAGAGGTTTGGTGAGGTTGGGTGAGCAAACGCAGACCCTTTAAAGTAATACTGCGTGCTACCCATCGCATGGGTCCCAAATCTCCAGGTTCAAGGGCATCTTCCTACATCGAAAACATGCATGAGAAACCCAGAAGATGGTACACCGTGTGATGGGGAAAGGTTTCTAAAACGCACCTCATTTCTCATCTCCTTGTGCTCGGGTTCGCCATTCCAGCCACTTTACTAGCAATCTCCCTACTTGGAGCATCAGCACCTTTAACCTCCTGTTCCGTACAGGTTGCAATTTGTCCTGAGGATGAACGGGAAGATGGGGAACCAATGAGAGACTAGCTCTTGGTGTTGGGACAGGCACAGGTCACTCTATTTTCCCATCAGGAAGAAGAATTAACCACAGGCTCAGCCTGCCCCCCAGAACCAGAACAGGGCCTGAAGCCATCCGGCGCTTTTGCGGCCAGCTCCCAAAAAAGCGACTTGTAAAATGGAGCTTCAGGGCACTGCAATTCACAAACCTGCAGAGTTATAAATGATAACTCTCGTCCACAAATATATTGAGGGAAGGCAAAGAAGAGGATTTGAAATCAAGGCAGAATTGCAGGAAACAGATTTCAGGAGGTAGATTCAAATCGCCTTTAAAGCACATGAAAAGCGGCAAAACGTTGACAATGATGCCCTTGGCCAAAAAGGGCGTATGCGTTTTTTCCTGAATATATTCAGGAAAAAACGCATACGCCCTTTTTGGCCAACCAAGCAACCTGGAAAGGCAAATCAGCGCTACAAAGAAGTCTCGCTTCCCATCGGTCAAAAGGGCCATGCTGAAAAAAGTGTCAAAACCAGAAATGCAGGACAGGCCATGGAGAAATGGGAGCCTTGCTACACTGATGGGCGGGATGTAAATTGCCAACAGCCACTCTGGAGAAGTGTACGGTGTGTCCTGAAACATCTAAAAAACACAGCTTAGAGAGCATAGGGCACTTCCACGCATGGGGGGATAAAGTGGGAACATTGAAAATCAGCAAGACACAAGCACCCCAAAGTTTAGGGCTGCTCTGTTGACAAGGACCTCCACTTCCTTCCACCTTAAATATCCCAGGAAAGCGAAAAATTGATAAAAAAGTTGTGGTCCTTATGTACAATGGAATATCACTCAGCCATGAAATCAATGTCATAAGGCTAGTAGCAGCATGATGAGTGGATTTAGGTAAGACGATTCTAAGTGAAATAAGTCACACAGAAAAGGACACTTCTCATAAGGTGTCACTTATAGAGGGAATGTAAAAACCGTTACACTTGAACTGAATTACAAAACAGAACAGAGTCACACATGCAGAAAACACACTATGGCTGCTTAACGGGAAAGGTGAGGTGGGGTGATACATAAAACAAGAGTTTCAAATTAGCTCAGATACCGTTCCATAAACCCAATATGGAATAGACAAGACCTACTCCTTGCTCAGAGAACTGGACTCAACACGCCCGATTCACCGCACAAGAATATATCTGACTAGTAATAATCTTAAAACCTATGTATTGATATCTCTCTGTTAGTGTGTCAAGTGGGTGTAAAGCGGCATAAACACAGCCGTGAAAAGCAGCTAAACCCCATTATAAAAATAAATTACTTTTAAAAACCCATGAAACAAAGACAGGGAAAGAGAGAGAAATTCTTACACAATTCGTTCAGGGGCTGTGATGCAACCTGGATTGACCATATCTAGACCCACAGCTGGATGAGACATAAGGGTGGACACTCTTGGGGCTGAGAGGTCTCGTGAGGTTGGGTGAGCAAACGCAGACCCTTTAAAGTAATACTGCGTGCTACCCATCGCATGGGTCCCAAATCTCCAGGTTCAAGGGCATCTTCCTACATCGAAAACATGCATGAGAAACCCAGAAGATGGTACACCGTGTGATGGGGAAAGGTTTCTAAAACGCACCTCATTTCTCATCTCCTTGTGCTCGGGTTCGCCATTCCAGCCACTTTACTAGCAATCTCCCTACTTGGAGCATCAGCACCTTTAACCTCCTGTTCCGTACAGGTTGCAATTTGTCCTGAGGATGAACGGGAAGATGGGGAACCAATGAGAGACTAGCTCTTGGTGTTGGGACAGGCACAGGTCACTCTATTTTCCCATCAGGAAGAAGAATTAACCACAGGCTCAGCCTGCCCCCCAGAACCAGAACAGGGCCTGAAGCCATCCGGCGCTTTTGCGGCCAGCTCCCAAAAAAGCGACTTGTAAAATGGAGCTTCAGGGCACTGCAATTCACAAACCTGCAGAGTTATAAATGATAACTCTCGTCCACAAATATATTGAGGGAAGGCAAAGAAGAGGATTTGAAATCAAGGCAGAATTGCAGGAAACAGATTTCAGGAGGTAGATTCAAATCGCCTTTAAAGCACATGAAAAGCGGCAAAACGTTGACAATGATGCCCTTGGCCAAAAAGGGCGTATGCGTTTTTTCCTGAATATATTCAGGAAAAAACGCATACGCCCTTTTTGGCCAACCAAGCAACCTGGAAAGGCAAATCAGCGCTACAAAGAAGTCTCGCTTCCCATCGGTCAAAAGGGCCATGCTGAAAAAAGTGTCAAAACCAGAAATGCAGGACAGGCCATGGAGAAATGGGAGCCTTGCTACACTGATGGGCGGGATGTAAATTGCCAACAGCCACTCTGGAGAAGTGTACGGTGTGTCCTGAAACATCTAAAAAACACAGCTTAGAGAGCATAGGGCACTTCCACGCATGGGGGGATAAAGTGGGAACATTGAAAATCAGCAAGACACAAGCACCCCAAAGTTTAGGGCTGCTCTGTTGACAAGGACCTCCACTTCCTTCCACCTTAAATATCCCAGGAAAGCGAAAAATTGATAAAAAAGTTGTGGTCCTTATGTACAATGGAATATCACTCAGCCATGAAATCAATGTCATAAGGCTAGTAGCAGCATGATGAGTGGATTTAGGTAAGACGATTCTAAGTGAAATAAGTCACACAGAAAAGGACACTTCTCATAAGGTGTCACTTATAGAGGGAATGTAAAAACCGTTACACTTGAACTGAATTACAAAACAGAACAGAGTCACACATGCAGAAAACACACTATGGCTGCTTAACGGGAAAGGTGAGGTGGGGTGATACATAAAACAAGAGTTTCAAATTAGCTCAGATACCGTTCCATAAACCCAATATGGAATAGACAAGACCTACTCCTTGCTCAGAGAACTGGACTCAACACGCCCGATTCACCGCACAAGAATATATCTGACTAGTAATAATCTTAAAACCTATGTATTGATATCTCTCTGTTAGTGTGTCAAGTGGGTGTAAAGCGGCATAAACACAGCCGTGAAAAGCAGCTAAACCCCATTATAAAAATAAATTACTTTTAAAAACCCATGAAACAAAGACAGGGAAAGAGAGAGAAATTCTTACACAATTCGTTCAGGGGCTGTGATGCAACCTGGATTGACCATATCTAGACCCACAGCTGGATGAGACATAAGGGTGGACACTCTTGGGGCTGAGAGGTCTCGTGAGGTTGGGTGAGCAAACGCAGACCCTTTAAAGTAATACTGCGTGCTACCCATCGCATGGGTCCCAAATCTCCAGGTTCAAGGGCATCTTCCTACATCGAAAACATGCATGAGAAACCCAGAAGATGGTACACCGTGTGATGGGGAAAGGTTTCTAAAACGCACCTCATTTCTCATCTCCTTGTGCTCGGGTTCGCCATTCCAGCCACTTTACTAGCAATCTCCCTACTTGGAGCATCAGCACCTTTAACCTCCTGTTCCGTACAGGTTGCAATTTGTCCTGAGGATGAACGGGAAGACGGGGAACCAATGAGAGACTAGCTCTTGGTGTTGGGACAGGCACAGGTCACTCTATTTTCCCATCAGGAAGAAGAATTAACCACAGGCTCAGCCTGCCCCCCTGAACCAGAACAGGGCCTGAATCCATCCGGCGCTTTTGCGGCCGGCTCCCAAAAAACCGACTTGTAAAATGGAGCTTCAGGGCACTGCAATTCACAAACCTGCAGAGTTATAAATGATAACTCTCGTCCACAAATATATTGAGGGAAGGCAAAGAAGAGGATTTGAAATCAAGGCAGAATTGCAGGAAACAGATTTCAGGAGGTAGATTCGAATCGCCTTTAAAGCACATGAAAAGCGGCAAAACGTTGACAATGATGCCCTTGGCCAAAAAGGGCGTATGCGTTTTTTCCTGAATATATTCAGGAAAAAACGCATACGCCCTTTTTGGCCAACCAAGCAACCTGGAAAGGCAAATCAGCGCTACAAAGAAGTCTCGCTTCCCATCGGTCAAAAGGGCCATGCTGAAAAAAGTGTCAAAACCAGAAATGCAGGACAGGCCATGGAGAAATGGGAGCCTTGCTACACTGATGGGCGGGATGTAAATTGCCAACAGCCACTCTGGAGAAGTGTACGGTGTGTCCTGAAACATCTAAAAAACACAGCTTAGAGAGCATAGGGCACTTCCACGCATGGGGGGATAAAGTGGGAAAATTGAAAATCAGCAAGACACAAGCACCCCAAAGTTTAGGGCTGCTCTGTTGACAAGGACCTCCACTTCCTTCCACCTTAAATATCCCAGGAAAGCGAAAAATGGATAAAAAAGTTGTGGTCCTTATGTACAATGGAATATCACTCAGCCATGAAATCAATGTCATAAGGCTAGTAGCAGCATGATGAGTGGATTTAGGTAAGACGATTCTAAGTGAAATAAGTCACACAGAAAAGGACACTTCTCATAAGGTGTCACTTATAGAGGGAATGTAAAAACCGTTACACTTGAACTGAATTACAAAACAGAACAGAGTCACACATGCAGAAAACACACTATGGCTGCTTAACGGGAAAGGTGAGGTGGGGTGATACATAAAACAAGAGTTTCAAATTAGCTCAGATACCGTTCCATAAACCCAATATGGAATAGACAAGACCTACTCCTTGCTCAGAGAACTGGACTCAACACGCCCGATTCACCGCACAAGAATATATCTGACTAGTAATAATCTTAAAACCTATGTATTGATATCTCTCTGTTAGTGTGTCAAGTGGGTGTAAAGCGGCCTAAACACAGCCGTGAAAAGCAGCTAAACCCCATTATAAAAATAAATTACTTTTAAAAACCCATGAAACAAAGACAGGGAAAGAGAGAGAAATTCTTACACAATTCGTTCAGGGGCTGTGATGCAACCTGGATTGACCATATCTAGACCCACAGCTGGATGAGACATAAGGGTGGACACTCTTGGGGCTGAGAGGTCTGGTGAGGTTGGGTGAGCAAACGCAGACCCTTTAAAGTAATACTGCGTGCTACCCATCGCATGGGTCCCAAATCTCCAGGTTCAAGGGCATCTTCCTACATCGAAAACATGCATGAGAAACCCAGAAGATGGTACACCGTGTGATGGGGAAAGGTTTCTAAAACGCACCTCATTTCTCATCTCCTTGTGCTCGGGTTCGCCATTCCAGCCACTTTACTAGCAATCTCCCTACTTGGAGCATCAGCACCTTTAACCTCCTGTTCCGTACAGGTTGCAATTTGTCCTGAGGATGAACGGGAAGACGGGGAACCAATGAGAGACTAGCTCTTGGTGTTGGGACAGGCACAGGTCACTCTATTTTCCCATCAGGAAGAAGAATTAACCACAGGCTCAGCCTGCCCCCCTGAACCAGAACAGGGCCTGAAGCCATCCGGCGCTTTTGCGGAGAGCTCCCAAAAAACCGACTTGTAAAATGGAGCTTCAGGGCACTGCAATTCACAAACCTGCAGAGTTATAAATGATAACTCTCGTCCACAAATATATTGAGGGAAGGCAAAGAAGAGGATTTGAAATCAAGGCAGAATTGCAGGAAACAGATTTCAGGAGGTAGATTCGAATCGCCTTTAAAGCACATGAAAAGCGGCAAAACGTTGACAATGATGCCCTTGGCCAAAAAGGGCGTATGCGTTTTTTCCTGAATATATTCAGGAAAAAACGCATACGCCCTTTTTGGCCAACCAAGCAACCTGGAAAGGCAAATCAGCGCTACAAAGAAGTCTCGCTTCCCATCGGTCAAAAGGGCCATGCTGAAAAAAGTGTCAAAACCAGAAATGCAGGACAGGCCATGGAGAAATGGGAGCCTTGCTACACTGATGGGCGGGATGTAAATTGCCAACAGCCACTCTGGAGAAGTGTACGGTGTGTCCTGAAACATCTAAAAAACACAGCTTAGAGAGCATAGGGCACTTCCACGCATGGGGGGATAAAGTGGGAAAATTGAAAATCAGCAAGACACAAGCACCCCAAAGTTTAGGGCTGCTCTGTTGACAAGGACCTCCACTTCCTTCCACCTTAAATATCCCAGGAAAGCGAAAAATGGATAAAAAAGTTGTGGTCCTTATGTACAATGGAATATCACTCAGCCATGAAATCAATGTCATAAGGCTAGTAGCAGCATGATGAGTGGATTTAGGTAAGACGATTCTAAGTGAAATAAGTCACACAGAAAAGGACACTTCTCATAAGGTGTCACTTATAGAGGGAATGTAAAAACCGTTACACTTGAACTGAATTACAAAACAGAACAGAGTCACACATGCAGAAAACACACTATGGCTGCTTAACGGGAAAGGTGAGGTGGGGTGATACATAAAACAAGAGTTTCAAATTAGCTCAGATACCGTTCCATAAACCCAATATGGAATAGACAAGACCTACTCCTTGCTCAGAGAACTGGACTCAACACGCCCGATTCACCGCACAAGAATATATCTGACTAGTAATAATCTTAAAACCTATGTATTGATATCTCTCTGTTAGTGTGTCAAGTGGCTGTAAAGCGGCCTAAACACAGCCGTGAAAAGCAGCTAAACCCCATTATAAAAATAAATTACTTTTAAAAACCCATGAAACAAAGACAGGGAAAGAGAGAGAAATTCTTACACAATTCGTTCAGGGGCTGTGATGCAACCTGGATTGACCATATCTAGACCCACAGCTGGATGAGACATAAGGGTGGACACTCTTGGGGCTGAGAGGTCTGGTGAGGTTGGGTGAGCAAACGCAGACCCTTTAAAGTAATACTGCGTGCTACCCATCGCATGGGTCCCAAATCTCCAGGTTCAAGGGCATCTTCCTACATCGAAAACATGCATGAGAAACCCAGAAGATGGTACACCGTGTGATGGGGAAAGGTTTCTAAAACGCACCTCATTTCTCATCTCCTTGTGCTCGGGTTCGCCATTCCAGCCACTTTACTAGCAATCTCCCTACTTGGAGCATCAGCACCTTTAACCTCCTGTTCCGTACAGGTTGCAATTTGTCCTGAGGATGAACGGGAAGACGGGGAACCAATGAGAGACTAGCTCTTGGTGTTGGGACAGGCACAGGTCACTCTATTTTCCCATCAGGAAGAAGAATTAACCACAGGCTCAGCCTGCCCCCCTGAACCAGAACAGGGCCTGAAGCCATCCGGCGCTTTTGCGGAGAGCTCCCAAAAAACCGACTTGTAAAATGGAGCTTCAGGGCACTGCAATTCACAAACCTGCAGAGTTATAAATGATAACTCTCGTCCACAAATATATTGAGGGAAGGCAAAGAAGAGGATTTGAAATCAAGGCAGAATTGCAGGAAACAGATTTCAGGAGGTAGATTCGAATCGCCTTTAAAGCACATGAAAAGCGGCAAAACGTTGACAATGATGCCCTTGGCCAAAAAGGGCGTATGCGTTTTTTCCTGAATATATTCAGGAAAAAACGCATACGCCCTTTTTGGCCAACCAAGCAACCTGGAAAGGCAAATCAGCGCTACAAAGAAGTCTCGCTTCCCATCGGTCAAAAGGGCCATGCTGAAAATAGTGTCAAAACCAGAAATGCAAGACAGGCCATGGAGAAATGGGAGCCTTGCTACACTGATGGGCGGGATGTAAATTGCCAACAGCCACTCTGGAGAAGTGTACGGTGTGTCCTGAAACATCTAAAAAACACAGCTTAGAGAGCATAGGGCACTTCCACGCATGGGGGGATAAAGTGGGAACATTGAAAATCAGCAAGACACAAGCACCCCAAAGTTTAGGGCTGCTCTGTTGACAAGGACCTCCACTTCCTTCCACCTTAAATATCCCAGGAAAGCGAAAAATGGATAAAAAAGTTGTGGTCCTTATGTACAATGGAATATCACTCAGCCATGAAATCAATGTCATAAGGCTAGTAGCAGCATGATGAGTGGATTTAGGTAAGACGATTCTAAGTGAAATAAGTCACACAGAAAAGGACACTTCTCATAAGGTGTCACTTATAGAGGGAATGTAAAAACCGTTACACTTGACCTGAATTACAAAACAGAACAGAGTCACACATGCAGAAAACACACTATGGCTGCTTAACGGGAAAGGTGAGGTGGGGTGATACATAAAACAAGAGTTTCAAATTAGCTCAGATACCGTTCCATAAACCCAATATGGAATAGACAAGACCTACTCCTTGCTCAGAGAACTGGACTCAACACGCCCGATTCACCGCACAAGAATATATCTGACTAGTAATAATCTTAAAACCTATGTATTGATATCTCTCTGTTAGTGTGTCAAGTGGGTGTAAAGCGGCCTAAACACAGCCGTGAAAAGCAGCTAAACCCCATTATAAAAATAAATTACTTTTAAAAACCCATGAAACAAAGACAGGGAAAGAGAGAGAAATTCTTACACAATTCGTTCAGGGGCTGTGATGCAACCTGGATTGACCATATCTAGACCCACAGCTGGATGAGACATAAGGGTGGACACTCTTGGGGCTGAGAGGTCTGGTGAGGTTGGGTGAGCAAACGCAGACCCTTTAAAGTAATACTGCGTGCTACCCATCGCATGGGTCCCAAATCTCCAGGTTCAAGGGCATCTTCCTACATCGAAAACATGCATGAGAAACCCAGAAGATGGTACACCGTGTGATGGGGAAAGGTTTCTAAAACGCACCTCATTTCTCATCTCCTTGTGCTCGGGTTCGCCATTCCAGCCACTTTACTAGCAATCTCCCTACTTGGAGCATCAGCACCTTTAACCTCCTGTTCCGTACAGGTTGCAATTTGTCCTGAGGATGAACGGGAAGACGGGGAACCAATGAGAGACTAGCTCTTGGTGTTGGGACAGGCACAGGTCACTCTATTTTCCCATCAGGAAGAAGAATTAACCACAGGCTCAGCCTGCCCCCCTGAACCAGAACAGGGCCTGAAGCCATCCTGCGCTTTTGCGGCCGGCTCCCAAAAAAGCGACTTGTAAAATGGAGCTTCAGGGCACTGCAATTCACAAACCTGCAGAGTTATAAATGATAACTCTCGTCCACAAATATATTGAGGGAAGGCAAAGAAGAGGATTTGAAATCAAGGCAGAATTGCAGGAAACAGATTTCAGGAGGTAGATTCGAATCGCCTTTAAAGCACATGAAAAGCGGCAAAACGTTGACAATGATGCCCTTGGCCAAAAAGGGCGTATGCGTTTTTTCCTGAATATATTCAGGAAAAAACGCATACGCCCTTTTTGGCCAACCAAGCAACCTGGAAAGGCAAATCAGCGCTACAAAGAAGTCTCGCTTCCCATCGGTCAAAAGGGCCATGCTGAAAAAACTGTCAAAACCAGAAATGCAGGACAGGCCATGGAGAAATGGGAGCCTTGCTACACTGATGGGCGGGATGTAAATTGCCAACAGCCACTCTGGAGAAGTGTACGGTGTGTCCTGAAACATCTAAAAAACACAGCTTAGAGAGCATAGGGCACTTCCACGCATGGGGGGATAAAGTGGGAAAATTGAAAATCAGCAAGACACAAGCACCCCAAAGTTTAGGGCTGCTCTGTTGACAAGGACCTCCACTTCCTTCCACCTTAAATATCCCAGGAAAGCGAAAAATGGATAAAAAAGTTGTGGTCCTTATGTACAATGGAATATCACTCAGCCATGAAATCAATGTCATAAGGCTAGTAGCAGCATGATGAGTGGATTTAGGTAAGACGATTCTAAGTGAAATAAGTCACACAGAAAAGGACACTTCTCATAAGGTGTCACTTATAGAGGGAATGTAAAAACCGTTACACTTGAACTGAATTACAAAACAGAACAGAGTCACACATGCAGAAAACACACTATGGCTGCTTAACGGGAAAGGTGAGGTGGGGTGATACATAAAACAAGAGTTTCAAATTAGCTCAGATACCGTTCCAAAAACCCAATATGGAATAGACAAGACCTACTCCTTGCTCAGAGAACTGGACACAACACGCCCGATTCACCGCACAAGAATATATCTGACTATTAATAATCTTAAAACCTATGTATTGATATCTCTCTGTTAGTGTGTCAAGTGGGTGTAAAGCGGCCTAAACACAGCCGTGAAAAGCAGCTAAACCCCATTATAAAAATAAATTACTTTTAAAAACCCATGAAACAAAGACAGGGAAAGAGAGAGAAATTCTTACACAATTCGTTGAGGGGCTGTGATGCAACCTGGATTGACCATATCTAGACCCACAGCTGGATGAGACATAAGGGTGGACACTCTTGGGGCTGAGAGGTTTGGTGAGGTTGGGTGAGCAAACGCAGACCCTTTAAAGTAATACTGCGTGCTACCCATTGCATGGATCCCAAATCTCCAGGTTCAAGGGCATCTTCCTACATCGAAAACATGCATGAGAAACCCAGAAGATGGTACACCGTGTGATGGGGAAAGGTTTCTAAAACGCACCTCATTTCACATCTCCTTGTGCTCGGGTTCGCCATTCCAGCCACTTTACTAGCAATCTCCCTACTTGGAGCATCAGCACCTTTAACCTCCTGTTCCGTACAGGTTGCAATTTGTCCTGAGGATGAACGGGAAGACGGGGAACCAATGAGAGACTAGCTCTTGGTGTTGGGACAGGCACAGGTCACTCTATTTTCCCATCAGGAAGAAGAATTAACCACAGGCTCAGCCTGCCCCCCTGAACCAGAACAGGGCCTGAATCCATCCGGCGCTTTTGCGGCCGGCTCCCAAAAAACCGACTTGTAAAATGGAGCTTCAGGGCACTGCAATTCACAAACCTGCAGAGTTATAAATGATAACTCTCGTCCACAAATATATTGAGGGAAGGCAAAGAAGAGGATTTGAAATCAAGGCAGAATTGCAGGAAACAGATTTCAGGAGGTAGATTCGAATCGCCTTTAAAGCACATGAAAAGCGGCAAAACGTTGACAATGATGCCCTTGGCCAAAAAGGGCGTATGCGTTTTTTCCTGAATATATTCAGGAAAAAACGCATACGCCCTTTTTGGCCAACCAAGCAACCTGGAAAGGCAAATCAGCGCTACAAAGAAGTCTCGCTTCCCATCGGTCAAAAGGGCCATGCTGAAAAAACTGTCAAAACCAGAAATGCAGGACAGGCCATGGAGAAATGGGAGCCTTGCTACACTGATGGGCGGGATGTAAATTGCCAACAGCCACTCTGGAGAAGTGTACGGTGTGTCCTGAAACATCTAAAAAACACAGCTTAGGGAGCATAGGGTACTTCCACGCATGGGGGGATAAAGTGGGAAAATTGAAAATCAGCAAGACACAAGCACCCCAAAGTTTAGGGCTGCTCTGTTGACAAGGACCTCCACTTCCTTCCACCTTAAATATCCCAGGAAAGCGAAAAATGGATAAAAAAGTTGTGGTCCTTATGTACAATGGAATATCACTCAGCCATGAAATCAATGTCATAAGGCTAGTAGCAGCATGATGAGTGGATTTAGGTAAGACGATTCTAAGTGAAATAAGTCACACAGAAAAGGACACTTCTCATAAGGTGTCACTTATAGAGGGAATGTAAAAACCGTTACACTTGAACTGACTTACAATACAGAACAGAGTCACACATGCAGAAAACACACTATGGCTGCTTAACGGGAAAGGTGAGGTGGGGTGATACATAAAACAAGAGTTTCAAATTAGCACAGATACCGTTCCATAAACCCAATATGTAATAGACAAGACCTACTCCTTGCTCAGAGAACTGGACTCAACACGCCCGATTCACCGCACAAGAATATATCTGACTAGTAATAATCTTAAAACCTATGTATTGATATCTCTCTGTTAGTGTGTCAAGTGGGTGTAAAGCGGCATAAACACAGCCGTGAAAAGCAGCTAAACCCCATTATAAAAATAAATTACTTTTAAAAACCCATGAAACAAAGACAGGGAAAGAGAGAGAAATTCTTACACAATTCGTTCAGGAGCTGTGATGCAACCTGGATTGACCATATCTAGACCCACAGCTGGATGACACATAAGGGTGGACACTCTTGGGGCTGAGAGGTTTGGTGAGGTTGGGTGAGCAAACGCAGACCCTTTAAAGTAATACTGCGTGCTACCCATCGCATGGGTCCCAAATCTCCAGGTTCAAGGGCATCTTCCTACATCGAAAACATGCATGAGAAACCCAGACGATGGTACACCGTGTGATGGGGAAAGGTTTCTAAAACGCACCTCATTTCTCATCTCCTTGTGCTCGGGTTCGCCATTCCAGCCACTTTACTAGCAATCTCCCTACTTGGAGCATCAGCACCTTTAACCTCCTGTTCCGTACAGGTTGCAATTTGTCCTGAGGATGAACGGGAAGACGGGGAACCAATGAGAGACTAGCTCTTGGTGTTGGGACAGGCACAGGTCACTCTATTTTCCCATCAGGAAGAAGAATTAACCACAGGCTCAGCCTGCCCCCCGGAACCAGAACAGGGCCTGAAGCCATCCTGCGCTTTTGCGGCCGGCTCCCAAAAAAGCGAGTTGTAAAATGGAGCTTCAGGGCACTGCAATTCACAAACCTGCAGAGTTATAAATGATAACTCTCGTCCACAAATATATTGAGGGAAGGCAAAGAAGAGGATTTGAAATCAAGGCAGAATTGCAGGAAACAGATTTCAGGAGGTAGATTCGAATCGCCTTTAAAGCACATGAAAAGCGGCAAAACGTTGACAATGATGCCCTTGGCCAAAAAGGGCGTATGCGTTTTTTCCTGAATATATTCAGGAAAAAACGCATACGCCCTTTTTGGCCAACCAAGCAACCTGGAAAGGCAAATCAGCGCTACAAAGAAGTCTCGCTTCCCATCGGTCAAAAGGGCCATGCTGAAAAAAGTGTCAAAACCAGAAATGCAGGACAGGCCATGGAGAAATGGGAGCCTTGCTACACTGATGGGCGGGATGTAAATTGCCAACAGCCACTCTGGAGAAGTGTACGGTGTGTCCTGAAACATCTAAAAAACACAGCTTAGAGAGCATAGGGCACTTCCACGCATGGGGGGATAAAGTGGGAACATTGAAAATCAGCAAGACACAAGCACCCCAAAGTTTAGGGCTGCTCTGTTGACAAGGACCTCCACTTCCTTCCACCTTAAATATCCCAGGAAAGCGAAAAATGGATAAAAAAGTTGTGGTCCTTATGTACAATGGAATATCACTCAGCCATGAAATCAATGTCATAAGGCTAGTAGCAGCATGATGAGTGGATTTAGGTAAGACGATTCTAAGTGAAATAAGTCACACAGAAAAGGACACTTCTCATAAGGTGTCACTTATAGAGGGAATGTAAAAACCGTTACACTTGAACTGAATTACAAAACAGAACAGAGTCACACATGCAGAAAACACACTATGGCTGCTTAACGGGAAAGGTGAGGTGGGGTGATACATAAAACAAGAGTTTCAAATTAGCTCAGATAAGGTTCCATAAACCCAATATGGAATAGACAAGACCTACTCCTTGCTCAGAGAACTGGACTCAACACGCCCGATTCACCGCACAAGAATATATCTGACTAGTAATAATCTTAAAACCTATGTATTGATATCTCTCTGTTAGTGTGTCAAGTGGGTGTAAAGCGGCCTAAACACAGCCGTGAAAAGCAGCTAAACCCCATTATAAAAATAAATTACTTTTAAAAACCCATGAAACAAAGACAGGGAAAGAGAGAGAAATTCTTACACAATTCGTTAAGGGGCTGTGATGCAACCTGGATTGACCATATCTAGACCCACAGCTGGATGAGACATAAGGGTGGACACTCTTGGGGCTGAGAGGTTTGGTGAGGTTGGGTGAGCAAACGCAGACCCTTTAAAGTAATACTGCGTGCTACCCATCGCATGGATCCCAAATCTCCAGGTTCAAGGGCATCTTCCTACATCGAAAACATGCATGAGAAACCCAGAGGATGGTACACCGTGTGATGGGGAAAGGTTTCTAAAACGCACCTCATTTCTCATCTCCTTGTGCTCGGGTTCGCCATTCCAGCCACTTTACTAGCAATCTCCCTACTTGGAGCATCAGCACCTTTAACCTCCTGTTCCGTACAGGTTGCAATTTGTCCTGAGGATGAACGGGAAGACGGGGAACCAATGAGAGACTAGCTCTTGGTGTTGGGACAGGCACAGGTCACTCTATTTTCCCATCAGGAAGAAGAATTAACCACAGGCTCAGCCTGCCCCCCTGAACCAGAACAGGGCCTGAAGCCATCCTGCGCTTTTGCGGCCGGCTCCCAAAAAAGCGACTTGTAAAATGGAGCTTCAGGGCACTGCAATTCACAAACCTGCAGAGTTATAAATGATAACTCTCGTCCACAAATATATTGAGGGAAGGCAAAGAAGAGGATTTGAAATCAAGGCAGAATTGCAGGAAACAGATTTCAGGAGGTAGATTCGAATCGCCTTTAAAGCACATGAAAAGCGGCAAAACGTTGACAATGATGCCCTTGGCCAAAAAGGGCGTATGCGTTTTTTCCTGAATATATTCAGGAAAAAACGCCTACGCCCTTTTTGGCCAACCAAGCAACCTGGAAAGGCAAATCAGCGCTACAAAGAAGTCTCGCTTCCCATCGGTCAAAAGGGCCATGCTGAAAAAACTGTCAAAACCAGAAATGCAGGACAGGCCATGGAGAAATGGGAGCCTTGCTACACTGATGGGCGGGATGTAAATTGCCAACAGCCACTCTGGAGAAGTGTACGGTGTGTCCTGAAACATCTAAAAAACACAGCTTAGAGAGCATAGGGTACTTCCACGCATGGGGGGATAAAGTGGGAAAATTGAAAATCAGCAAGACACAAGCACCCCAAAGTTTAGGGCTGCTCTGTTGACAAGGACCTCCACTTCCTTCCACCTTAAATATCCCAGGAAAGCGAAAAATGGATAAAAAAGTTGTGGTCCTTATGTACAATGGAATATCACTCAGCCATGAAATCAATGTCATAAGGCTAGTAGCAGCATGATGAGAGGATTTAGGTAAGACGATTCTAAGTGAAATAAGTCACACAGAAAAGGACACTTCTCATAAGGTGTCACTTATAGAGGGAATGTAAAAACCGTTACACTTGAACTGACTTACAATACAGAACAGAGTCACACATGCAGAAAACACACTATGGCTGCTTAACGGGAAAGGTGAGGTGGGGTGATACATAAAACAAGAGTTTCAAATTAGCTCAGGTACCGTTCCATAAACCCAATATGTAATAGACAAGACCTACTCCTTGCTCAGAGAACTGGACTCAACACGCCCGATTCACCGCACAAGAATATATCTGACTAGTAATAATCTTAAAACCTATGTATTGATATCTCTCTGTTAGTGTGTCAAGTGGGTGTAAAGCGGCATAAACACAGCCGTGAAAAGCAGCTAAACCCCATTATAAAAATAAATTACTTTTAAAAACCCATGAAACAAAGACAGGGAAAGAGAGAGAAATTCTTACACAATTCGTTCAGGAGCTGTGATGCAACCTGGATTGACCATATCTAGACCCACAGCTGGATGACACATAAGGGTGGACACTCTTGGGGCTGAGAGGTTTGGTGAGGTTGGGTGAGCAAACGCAGACCCTTTAAAGTAATACTGCGTGCTACCCATCGCATGGGTCCCAAATCTCCAGGTTCAAGGGCATCTTCCTACATCGAAAACATGCATGAGAAACCCAGAAGATGGTACACCGTGTGATGGGGAAAGGTTTCTAAAACGCACCTCATTTCTCATCTCCTTGTGCTCGGGTTCGCCATTCCAGCCACTTTACTAGCAATCTCCCTACTTGGAGCATCAGCACCTTTAACCTCCTGTTCCGTACAGGTTGCAATTTGTCCTGAGGATGAACGGGAAGACGGGGAACCAATGAGAGAGTAGCTCTTGGTGTTGGGACAGGCACAGGTCACTCTATTTTCCCATCAGGAAGAAGAATTAACCACAGGCTCAGCCTGCCCCCCGGAACCAGAACAGGGCCTGAAGCCATCCTGCGCTTTTGCGGCCGGCTCCCAAAAAAGCGAGTTGTAAAATGGAGCTTCAGGGCACTGCAATTCACAAACCTGCAGAGTTATAAATGATAACTCTCGTCCACAAATATATTGAGGGAAGGCAAAGAAGAGGATTTGATATCAAGGCAGAATTGCAGGAAACAGATTTCAGGAGGTAGATTCGAATCGCCTTTAAAGCACATGAAAAGCGGCAAAACGTTGACAATGATGCCCTTGGCCAAAAAGGGCGTAGGCGTTTTTTCCTGAATATATTCAGGAAAAAACGCCTACGCCCTTTTTGGCCAACCAAGCAACCTGGAAAGGCAAATCAGCGCTACAAAGAAGTCTCGCTTCCCATCGGTCAAAAGGGCCATGCTGAAAAAACTGTCAAAACCAGAAATGCAGGACAGGCCATGGAGAAATGGGAGCCTTGCTACACTGATGGGCGGGATGTAAATTGCCAACAGCCACTCTGGAGAAGTGTACGGTGTGTCCTGAAACATCTAAAAAACACAGCTTAGAGAGCATAGGGTACTTCCACGCATGGGGGGATAAAGTGGGAAAATTGAAAATCAGCAAGACACAAGCACCCCAAAGTTTAGGGCTGCTCTGTTGACAAGGACCTCCACTTCCTTCCACCTTAAATATCCCAGGAAAGCGAAAAATGGATAAAAAAGTTGTGGTCCTTATGTACAATGGAATATCACTCAGCCATGAAATCAATGTCATAAGGCTAGTAGCAGCATGATGAGAGGATTTAGGTAAGACGATTCTAAGTGAAATAAGTCACACAGAAAAGGACACTTCTCATAAGGTGTCACTTATAGAGGGAATGTAAAAACCGTTACACTTGAACTGACTTACAATACAGAACAGAGTCACACATGCAGAAAACACACTATGGCTGCTTAACGGGAAAGGTGAGGTGGGGTGATACATAAAACAAGAGTTTCAAATTAGCTCAGATACCGTTCCATAAACCCAATATGTAATAGACAAGACCTACTCCTTGCTCAGAGAACTGGACTCAACACGCCCGATTCACCGCACAAGAATATATCTGACTAGTAATAATCTTAAAACCTATGTATTGATATCTCTCTGTTAGTGTGTCAAGTGGGTGTAAAGCGGCATAAACACAGCCGTGAAAAGCAGCTAAACCCCATTATAAAAATAAATTACTTTTAAAAACCCATGAAACAAAGACAGGGAAAGAGAGAGAAATTCTTACACAATTCGTTCAGGAGCTGTGATGCAACCTGGATTGACCATATCTAGACCCACAGCTGGATGACACATAAGGGTGGACACTCTTGGGGCTGAGAGGTTTGGTGAGGTTGGGTGAGCAAACGCAGACCCTTTAAAGTAATACTGCGTGCTACCCATCGCATGGGTCCCAAATCTCCAGGTTCAAGGGCATCTTCCTACATCGAAAACATGCATGAGAAACCCAGAAGATGGTACACCGTGTGATGGGGAAAGGTTTCTAAAACGCACCTCATTTCTCATCTCCTTGTGCTCGGGTTCGCCATTCCAGCCACTTTACTAGCAATCTCCCTACTTGGAGCATCAGCACCTTTAACCTCCTGTTCCGTACAGGTTGCAATTTGTCCTGAGGATGAACGGGAAGACGGGGAACCAATGAGAGAGTAGCTCTTGGTGTTGGGACAGGCACAGGTCACTCTATTTTCCCATCAGGAAGAAGAATTAACCACAGGCTCAGCCTGCCCCCCGGAACCAGAACAGGGCCTGAAGCCATCCTGCGCTTTTGCGGCCGGCTCCCAAAAAAGCGAGTTGTAAAATGGAGCTTCAGGGCACTGCAATTCACAAACCTGCAGAGTTATAAATGATAACTCTCGTCCACAAATATATTGAGGGAAGGCAAAGAAGAGGATTTGATATCAAGGCAGAATTGCAGGAAACAGATTTCAGGAGGTAGATTCGAATCGCCTTTAAAGCACATGAAAAGCGGCAAAACGTTGACAATGATGCCCTTGGCCAAAAAGGGCGTATGCGTTTTTTCCTGAATATATTCAGGAAAAAACGCATACGCCCTTTTTGGCCAACCAAGCAACCTGGAAAGGCAAATCAGCGCTACAAAGAAGTCTCGCTTCCCATCGGTCAAAAGGGCCATGCTGAAAAAAGTGTCAAAACCAGAAATGCAGGACAGGCCATGGAGAAATGGGAGCCTTGCTACACTGATGGGCGGGATGTAAATTGCCAACAGCCACTCTGGAGAAGTGTACGGTGTGTCCTGAAACATCTAAAAAACACAGCTTAGAGAGCATAGGGCACTTCCACGCATGGGGGATAAAGTGGGAACATTGAAAATCAGCAAGACACAAGCACCCCAAAGTTTAGGGCTGCTCTGTTGACAAGGACCTCCACTTCCTTCCACCTTAAATATCCCAGGAAAGCGAAAAATGGATAAAAAAGTTGTGGTCCTTATGTACAATGGAATATCACTCAGCCATGAAATCAATGTCATAAGGCTAGTAGCAGCATGATGAGTGGATTTAGGTAAGACGATTCTAAGTGAAATAAGTCACACAGAAAAGGACACTTCTCATAAGGTGTCACTTATAGAGGGAATGTAAAAACCGTTACACTTGAACTGAATTACAAAACAGAACAGAGTCACACATGCAGAAAACACACTATGGCTGCTTAACGGGAAAGGTGAGGTGGGGTGATACATAAAACAAGAGTTTCAAATTAGCTCAGATACCGTTCCATAAACCCAATATGGAATAGACAAGACCTACTCCTTGCTCAGAGAACTGGACTCAACACGCCCGATTCACCGCACAAGAATATATCTGACTAGTAATAATCTTAAAACCTATGTATTGATATCTCTCTGTTAGTGTGTCAAGTGGGTGTAAAGCGGCCTAAACACAGCCGTGAAAAGCAGCTAAACCCCATTATAAAAATAAATTACTTTTAAAAACCCATGAAACAAAGACAGGGAAAGAGAGAGAAATTCTTACACAATTCGTTAAGGGGCTGTGATGCAACCTGGATTGACCATATCTAGACCCACAGCTGGATGAGACATAAGGGTGGACACTCTTGGGGCTGAGAGGTTTGGTGAGGTTGGGTGAGCAAACGCAGACCCTTTAAAGTAATACTGCGTGCTACCCATCGCATGGATCCCAAATCTCCAGGTTCAAGGGCATCTTCCTACATCGAAAATATGCATGAGAAACCCAGAGGATGGTACACCGTGTGATGGGGAAAGGTTTCTAAAACGCACCTCATTTCTCATCTCCTTGTGCTCGGGTTCGCCATTCCAGCCACTTTACTAGCAATCTCCCTACTTGGAGCATCAGCACCTTTAACCTCCTGTTCCGTACAGGTTGCAATTTGTCCTGAGGATGAACGGGAAGACGGGGAACCAATGAGAGACTAGCTCTTGGTGTTGGGACAGGCACAGGTCACTCTATTTTCCCATCAGGAAGAAGAATTAACCACAGGCTCAGCCTGCCCCCCTGAACCAGAACAGGGCCTGAAGCCATCCTGCGCTTTTGCGGCCGGCTCCCAAAAAAGCGACTTGTAAAATGGAGCTTCAGGGCACTGCAATTCACAAACCTGCAGAGTTATAAATGATAACTCTCGTCCACAAATATATTGAGGGAAGGCAAAGAAGAGGATTTGAAATCAAGGCAGAATTGCAGGAAACAGATTTCAGGAGGTAGATTCGAATCGCCTTTAAAGCACATGAAAAGCGGCAAAACGTTGACAATGATGCCCTTGGCCAAAAAGGGCGTATGCGTTTTTTCCTGAATATATTCAGGAAAAAACGCATACGCCCTTTTTGGCCAACCAAGCAACCTGGAAAGGCAAATCAGCGCTACAAAGAAGTCTCGCTTCCCATCGGTCAAAAGGGCCATGCTGAAAAAACTGTCAAAACCAGAAATGCAGGACAGGCCATGGAGAAATGGGAGCCTTGCTACACTGATGGGCGGGATGTAAATTGCCAACAGCCACTCTGGAGAAGTGTACGGTGTGTCCTGAAACATCTAAAAAACACAGCTTAGAGAGCATAGGGTACTTCCACGCATGGGGGGATAAAGTGGGAAAATTGAAAATCAGCAAGACACAAGCACCCCAAAGTTTAGGGCTGCTCTGTTGACAAGGACCTCCACTTCCTTCCACCTTAAATATCCCAGGAAAGCGAAAAATGGATAAAAAAGTTGTGGTCCTTATGTACAATGGAATATCACTCAGCCATGAAATCAATGTCATAAGGCTAGTAGCAGCATGATGAGTGGATTTAGGTAAGACGATTCTAAGTGAAATAAGTCACACAGAAAAGGACACTTCTCATAAGGTGTCACTTATAGAGGGAATGTAAAAACCGTTACACTTGAACTGACTTACAATACAGAACAGAGTCACACATGCAGAAAACACACTATGGCTGCTTAACGGGAAAGGTGAGGTGGGGTGATACATAAAACAAGAGTTTCAAATTAGCTCAGATACCGTTCCATAAACCCAATATGTAATAGACAAGACCTACTCCTTGCTCAGAGAACTGGACTCAACACGCCCGATTCACCGCACAAGAATATATCTGACTAGTAATAATCTTAAAACCTATGTATTGATATCACTCTGTTAGTGTGTCAAGTGGGTGTAAAGCGGCATAAACACAGCCGTGAAAAGCAGCTAAACCCCATTATAAAAATAAATTACTTTTAAAAACCCATGAAACAAAGACAGGGAAAGAGAGAGAAATTCTTACACAATTCGTTCAGGAGCTGTGATGCAACCTGGATTGACCATATCTAGACCCACAGCTGGATGACACATAAGGGTGGACACTCTTGGGGCTGAGAGGTTTGGTGAGGTTGGGTGAGCAAACGCAGACCATTTAAAGTAATACTGCGTGCTACCCATCGCATGGGTCCCAAATCTCCAGGTTCAAGGGCATCTTCCTACATCGAAAACATGCATGAGAAACCCAGAAGATGGTACACCGTGTGATGGGGAAAGGTTTCTAAAACGCACCTCATTTCTCATCTCCTTGTGCTCGGGTTCGCCATTCCAGCCACTTTACTAGCAATCTCCCTACTTGGAGCATCAGCACCTTTAACCTCCTGTTCCGTACAGGTTGCAATTTGTCCTGAGGATGAACGGGAAGACGGGTAACCAATGAGAGACTAGCTCTTGGTGTTGGGACAGGCACAGGTCACTCTATTTTCCCATCAGGAAGAAGAATTAACCACAGGCTCAGCCTGCCCCCCGGAACCAGAACAGGGCCTGAAGCCATCCTGCGCTTTTGCGGCCGGCTCCCAAAAAAGCGAGTTGTAAAATGGAGCTTCAGGGCACTGCAATTCACAAACCTGCAGAGTTATAAATGATAACTCTCGTCCACAAATATATTGAGGGAAGGCAAAGAAGAGGATTTGAAATCAAGGCAGAATTGCAGGAAACAGATTTCAGGAGGTAGATTCGAATCGCCTTTAAAGCACATGAAAAGCGGCAAAACGTTGACAATGATGCCCTTGGCCAAAAAGGGCGTATGCGTTTTTTCCTGAATATATTCAGGAAAAAACGCATACGCCCTTTTTGGCCAACCAAGCAACCTGGAAAGGCAAATCAGCGCTACAAAGAAGTCTCGCTTCCCATCGGTCAAAAGGGCCATGCTGAAAAAACTGTCAAAACCAGAAATGCAGGACAGGCCATGGAGAAATGGGAGCCTTGCTACACTGATGGGCGGGATGTAAATTGCCAACAGCCACTCTGGAGAAGTGTACGGTGTGTCCTGAAACATCTAAAAAACACAGCTTAGAGAGCATAGGGCACTTCCACGCATGGGGGGATAAAGTGGGAAAATTGAAAATCAGCAAGACACAAGCACCCCAAAGGTTAGGGCTGCTCTGTTGACAAGGACCTCCACTTCCTTCCACCTTAAATATCCCAGGAAAGCCAAAAATGGATAAAAAAGTTGTGGTCCTTATGTACAATGGAATATCACTCAGCCATGAAATCAATGTCATAAGGCTAGTAGCAGCATGATGAGTGGATTTAGGTAAGACGATTCTAAGTGAAATAAGTCACACAGAAAAGGACACTTCTCATAAGGTGTCACTTATAGAGGGAATGTAAAAACCGTTACACTTGAACTGACTTACAAAACAGAACAGAGTCACACATGCAGAAAACACACTATGGCTGCTTAACGGGAAAGGTGAGGTGGGGTGATACATAAAACAAGAGTTTCAAATTAGCTCAGATACCGTTCCATAAACCCAATATGTAACAGACAAGACCTACTCCTTGCTCAGAGAACTGGACTCAACACGCCCGATTCACCGCACAAGAATATATCTGACTAGTAATAATCTTAAAACCTATGTATTGATATCTCTCTGTTAGTGGGTCAAGTGGGTGTAAAGCGGCCTAAACACAGCCGTGAAAAGCAGCTAAACCCCATTATAAAAATAAATTACTTTTAAAAACCCAGGAAACAAAGACAGGGAAAGAGAGAGAAATTCTTACACAATTCGTTCAGGGGCTGTGATGCAACCTGGATTGACCATATCTAGACCCACAGCTGGATGAGACATAAGGGTGGACACTCTTGGGGCTGAGAGGTTTGGTGAGGTTGGGTGAGCAAACGCAGACCCTTTAAAGTAATACTGCGTGCTACCCATCGCATGGGTCCCAAATCTCCAGGTTCAAGGGCATCTTCCTACATCGAAAACATGCATGAGAAACCCAGAAGATGGTACACCGTGTGATGGGGAAAGGTTTCTAAAACGCACCTCATTTCTCATCTCCTTGTGCTCGGGTTCGCCATTCCAGCCACTTTACTAGCAATCTCCCTACTTGGAGCATCAGCACCTTTAACCTCCTGTTCCGTACAGGTTGCAATTTGTCCTGAGGATGAACGGGAAGACAGGGAACCAATGAGAGACTAGCTCTTGGTGTTGGGAGAGGCACAGGTCACTCTATTTTCCCATCAGGAAGAAGAATTAACCACAGGCTCAGCCTGCCCCCCTGAACCAGAACAGGGCCTGAAGCCATCCTGCGCTTTTGCGGCCGGCTCCCAAAAAACCGACTTGTAAAATGGAGCTTCAGGGCACTGCAATTCACAAACCTGCAGAGTTATAAATGATAACTCTCGTCCACAAATATATTGAGGGAAGGCAAAGAAGAGGATTTGAAATCAAGGCAGAATTGCAGGAAACAGATTTCAGGAGGAAGATGCGAATCGCCTTTAAAGCACATGAAAAGCGGCAAAACGTTGACAATGATGCCCTTGGCCAAAAAGGGCGTATGCGTTTTTTCCTGAATATATTCAGGAGAAAACGCATACGCCCTTTTTGGCCAACCAAGCAACCTGGAAAGGCAAATCAGCGCTACAAAGAAGTCTCGCTTCCCATCGGTCAAAAGGGCCATGCTGAAAAAAGTGTCAAAACCAGAAATGCAGGACAGGCCATGGAGAAATGGGAGCCTTGCTACACTGGTGGGCGGGATGTAAATTGCCAACAGCCACTCTGGAAAAGTGTACGGTGTGTCCTGAAACATCTAAAAAACACAGCTTAGAGAGCATAGGGCACTTCCACGCATGGGGGGATAAAGTGGGAAAATTGAAAATCAGCAAGACACAAGCACCCCAAAGGTTAGGGCTGCTCTGTTGACAAGGACCTCCACTTCCTTCCACCTTAAATATCCCAGGAAAGCGAAAAATGGATAAAAAAGTTGTGGTCCTTATGTACAATGGAATATCACTCAGCCATGAAATCAATGTCATAAGGCTAGTAGCAGCATGATGAGTGGATTTAGGTAAGACGATTCTAAGTGAAATAAGTCACACAGAAAAGGACACTTCTCATAAGGTGTCACTTATAGAGGGAATGTAAAAACCGTTACACTTGAACTGAATTACAAAACAGAACAGAGTCACACATGCAGAAAACACACTATGGCTGCTTAACGGGAAAGGTGAGGTGGGGTGATACATAAAACAAGAGTTTCAAATTAGCTCAGATACCGTTTCATAAACCCAATATGGAATAGACAAGACCTACTCCTTGCTCAGAGAACTGGACACAACACGCCCGATTCACCGCACAAGAATATATCTGACTAGTAATAATCTTAAAACCTATGTATTGATATCTCTCTGTTAGTGTGTCAAGTGGGTGTAAAGCGGCATAAACACAGCCGTGAAAAGCAGCTAAACCCCATTATAAAAATAAATTACTTTTAAAAACCCATGAAACAAAGACAGGGAAAGAGAGAGAAATTCTTACACAATTCGTTCAGGGGCTGTGATGCAACCTGGATTGACCATATCTAGACCCACAGCTGGATGAGACATAAGGGTGGACACTCTTGGGGCTGAGAGGTTTGGTGAGGTTGGGTGAGCAAACGCAGACCCTTTAAAGTAATACTGCGTGCTACCCATCGCATGGGTCCCAAATCTCCAGGTTCAAGGGCATCTTCCTACATCGAAAACATGCATGAGAAACCCAGAAGATGGTACACCGTGTGATGGGGAAAGGTTTCTAAAACGCACCTCATTTCTCATCTCCTTGTGCTCGGGTTCGCCATTCCAGCCACTTTACTAGCAATCTCCCTACTTGGAGCATCAGCACCTTTAACCTCCTGTTCCGTACAGGTTGCAATTTGTCCTGAGGATGAACGGGAAGACGGGGAACCAATGAGAGACTAGCTCTTGGTGTTGGGACAGGCACAGGCCACTCTATTTTCCCATCAGGAAGAAGAATTAACCACAGGCTCAGCCTGCCCCCCTGAACCAGAACAGGGCCTGAAGCCATCCTGCGCTTTTGCGGCCAGCTCCCAAAAAACCGACTTGTAAAATGGAGCTTCAGGGCACTGCAATTCACAAACCTGCAGAGTTATAAATCATAACTCTCGTCCACAAATATATTGAGGGAAGGCAAAGAAGAGGATTTGAAATCAAGGCAGAATTGCAGGAAACAGATTTCAGGAGGTAGATTCGAATCGCCTTTAAAGCACATGAAAAGCGGCAAAACGTTGACAATGATGCCCTTGGCCAAAAAGGGCGTATGCGTTTTTTCCTGAATATATTCAGGAAAAAACGCATACGCCCTTTTTGGCCAACCAAGCAACCTGGAAAGGCAAATCAGCGCTACAAAGAAGTCTCGCTTCCCATCGGTCAAAAGGGCCATGCTGAAAAAAGTGTCAAAACCAGAAATGCAGGACAGGCCATGGAGAAATGGGAGCCTTGCTACACTGATGGGCGGGATGTAAATTGCCAACAGCCACTCTGGAGAAGTGTACGGTGTGTCCTGAAACATCTAAAAAACACAGCTTAGAGAGCATAGGGCACTTCCACGCATGGGGGGATAAAGTGGGAAAATTGAAAATCAGCAAGACACAAGCACCCCAAAGTTTAGGGCTGCTCTGTTGACAAGGACCTCCACTTCCTTCCACCTTAAATATCCCAGGAAAGCGAAAAATGGATAAAAAAGTTGTGGTCCTTATGTACAATGGAATATCACTCAGCCATGAAATCAATGTCATAAGGCTAGTAGCAGCATGATGAGTGGATTTAGGTAAGACGATTCTAAGTGAAATAAGTCACACAGAAAAGGACACTTCTCATAAGGTGTCACTTATAGAGGGAATGTAAAAACCGTTACACTTGAACTGAATTACAAAACAGAACAGAGTCACACATGCAGAAAACACACTATGGCTGCTTAACGGGAAAGGTGAGGTGGGGTGATACATAAAACAAGAGTTTCAAATTAGCTCAGATACCGTTCCAAAAACCCAATATGGAATAGACAAGACCTACTCCTTGCTCAGAGAACTGGACACAACACGCCCGATTCACCGCACAAGAATATATCTGACTATTAATAATCTTAAAACCTATGTATTGATATCTCTCTGTTAGTGTGTCAAGTGGGTGTAAAGCGGCCTAAACACAGCCGTGAAAAGCAGCTAAACCCCATTATAAAAATAAATTACTTTTAAAAACCCATGAAACAAAGACAGGGAAAGAGAGAGAAATTCTTACACAATTCGTTCAGGGGCTGTGATGCAACCTGGATTGACCATATCTAGACCCACAGCTGGATGAGACATAAGGGTGGACACTCTTGGGGCTGAGAGGTTTGGTGAGGTTGGGTGAGCAAACGCAGACCCTTTAAAGTAATACTGCGTGCTACCCATCGCATGGATCCCAAATCTCCAGGTTCAAGGGCATCTTCCTACATCGAAAACATGCATGAGAAACCCAGAGGATGGTACACCGTGTGATGGGGAAAGGTTTCTAAAACGCACCTCATTTCTCATCTCCTTGTGCTCGGGTTCGCCATTCCAGCCACTTTACTAGCAATCTCCCTACTTGGAGCATCAGCACCTTTAACCTCCTGTTCCGTACAGGTTGCAATTTGTCCTGAGGATGAACGGGAAGACGGGGAACCAATGAGAGACTAGCTCTTGGTGTTGGGACAGGCACAGGTCACTCTATTTTCCCATCAGGAAGAAGAATTAACCACAGGCTCAGCCTGCCCCCCTGAACCAGAACAGGGCCTGAAGCCATCCTGCGCTTTTGCGGCCGGCTCCCAAAAAAGCGACTTGTAAAATGGAGCTTCAGGGCACTGCAATTCACAAACCTGCAGAGTTATAAATGATAACTCTCGTCCACAAATATATTGAGGGAAGGCAAAGAAGAGGATTTGAAATCAAGGCAGAATTGCAGGAAACAGATTTCAGGAGGTAGATTCGAATCGCCTTTAAAGCACATGAAAAGCGGCAAAACGTTGACAATGATGCCCTTGGCCAAAAAGGGCGTATGCGTTTTTTCCTGAATATATTCAGGAAAAAACGCATACGCCCTTTTTGGCCAACCAAGCAACCTGGAAAGGCAAATCAGCGCTACAAAGAAGTCTCGCTTCCCATCGGTCAAAAGGGCCATGCTGAAAAAACTGTCAAAACCAGAAATGCAGGACAGGCCATGGAGAAATGGGAGCCTTGCTACACTGATGGGCGGGATGTAAATTGCCAACAGCCACTCTGGAGAAGTGTACGGTGTGTCCTGAAACATCTAAAAAACACAGCTTAGAGAGCATAGGGTACTTCCACGCATGGGGGGATAAAGTGGGAAAATTGAAAATCAGCAAGACACAAGCACCCCAAAGTTTAGGGCTGCTCTGTTGACAAGGACCTCCACTTCCTTCCACCTTAAATATCCCAGGAAAGCGAAAAATGGATAAAAAAGTTGTGGTCCTTATGTACAATGGAATATCACTCAGCCATGAAATCAATGTCATAAGGCTAGTAGCAGCATGATGAGTGGATTTAGGTAAGACGATTCTAAGTGAAATAAGTCACACAGAAAAGGACACTTCTCATAAGGTGTCACTTATAGAGGGAATGTAAAAACCGTTACACTTGAACTGACTTACAATACAGAACAGAGTCACACATGCAGAAAACACACTATGGCTGCTTAACGGGAAAGGTGAGGTGGGGTGATACATAAAACAAGAGTTTCAAATTAGCTCAGATACCGTTCCATAAACCCAATATGTAATAGACAAGACCTACTCCTTGCTCAGAGAACTGGACTCAACACGCCCGATTCACCGCACAAGAATATATCTGACTAGTAATAATCTTAAAACCTATGTATTGATATCTCTCTGTTAGTGTGTCAAGTGGGTGTAAAGCGGCCTAAACACAGCCGTGAAAAGCAGCTAAACCCCATTATAAAAATAAATTACTTTTAAAAACCCATGAAACAAAGACAGGGAAAGAGAGAGAAATTCTTACACAATTCGTTCAGGAGCTGTGATGCAACCTGGATTGACCATATCTAGACCCACAGCTGGATGACACATAAGGGTGGACACTCTTGGGGCTGAGAGGTTTGGTGAGGTTGGGTGAGCAAACGCAGACCCTTTAAAGTAATACTGCGTGCTACCCATCGCATGGGTCCCAAATCTCCAGGTTCAAGGGCATCTTCCTACATCGAAAACATGCATGAGAAACCCAGAAGATGGTACACCGTGTGATGGGGAAAGGTTTCTAAAACGCACCTCATTTCTCATCTCCTTGTGCTCGGGTTCGCCATTCCAGCCACTTTACTAGCAATCTCCCTACTTGGAGCATCAGCACCTTTAACCTCCTGTTCCTAACAGGTTGCAATTTGTCCTGAGGGTGAACGGGAAGACGGGGAACCAATGAGAGACTAGCTCTTGGTGTTGGGACAGGCACAGGTCACTCTATTTTCCCATCAGGAAGAAGAATTAACCACAGGCTCAGCCTGCCCCCCGGAACCAGAACAGGGCCTGAAGCCATCCTGCGCTTTTGCGGCCGGCTCCCAAAAAAGCGAGTTGTAAAATGGAGCTTCAGGGCACTGCAATTCACAAACCTGCAGAGTTATGAATGATAACTCTCGTCCACAAATATATTGAGGGAAGGCAAAGAAGAGGATTTGAAATCAAGGCAGAATTGCAGGAAACAGATTTCAGGAGGTAGATTCGAATCGCCTTTAAAGCACATGAAAAGCGGCAAAACGTTGACAATGATGCCCTTGGCCAAAAAGGGCGTATGCGTTTTTTCCTGAATATATTCAGGAAAAAACGCATACGCCCTTTTTGGCCAACCAAGCAACCTGGAAAGGCAAATCAGCGCTACAAAGAAGTCTCGCTTCCCATCGGTCAAAAGGGCCATGCTGAAAAAAGTGTCAAAACCAGAAATGCAGGACAGGCCATGGAGAAATGGGAGCCTTGCTACACTGATGGGCGGGATGTAAATTGCCAACAGCCACTCTGGAGAAGTGTACGGTGTGTCCTGAAACATCTAAAAAACACAGCTTAGAGAGCATAGGGCACTTCCACGCATGGGGGGATAAAGTGGGAACATTGAAAATCAGCAAGACACAAGCACCCCAAAGTTTAGGGCTGCTCTGTTGACAAGGACCTCCACTTCCTTCCACCTTAAATATCCCAGGAAAGCGAAAAATGGATAAAAAAGTTGTGGTCCTTATGTACAATGGAATATCACTCAGCCATGAAATCAATGTCATAAGGCTAGTAGCAGCATGATGAGTGGATTTAGGTAAGACGATTCTAAGTGAAATAAGTCACACAGAAAAGGACACTTCTCATAAGGTGTCACTTATAGAGGGAATGTAAAAACCGTTACACTTGAACTGAATTACAAAACAGAACAGAGTCACACATGCAGAAAACACACTATGGCTGCTTAACGGGAAAGGTGAGGTGGGGTGATACATAAAACAAGAGTTTCAAATTAGCTCAGATACCGTTCCATAAACCCAATATGGAATAGACAAGACCTACTCCTTGCTCAGAGAACTGGACTCAACACGCCCGATTCACCGCACAAGAATATATCTGACTAGTAATAATCTTAAAACCTATGTATTGATATCTCTCTGTTAGTGTGTCAAGTGGGTGTAAAGCGGCATAAACACAGCCGTGAAAAGCAGCTAAACCCCATTATAAAAATAAATTACTTTTAAAAACCCATGAAACAAAGACAGGGAAAGAGAGAGAAATTCTCACACAATTCGTTCAGGGGCTGTGATGCAACCTGGATTGACCATATCTAGACCCACAGCTGGATGAGACATAAGGGTGGACACTCTTGGGGCTGAGAGGTTTGGTGAGGTTGGGTGAGCAAACGCAGACCCTTTAAAGTAATACTGCGTGCTACCCATCGCATGGGTCCCAAATCTCCAGGTTCAAGGGCATCTTCCTACATCGAAAACATGCATGAGAAACCCAGAAGATGGTACACCGTGTGATGGGGAAAGGTTTCTAAAACGCACCTCATTTCTCATCTCCTTGTGCTCGGGTTCGCCATTCCAGCCACTTTACTAGCAATCTCCCTACTTGGAGCATCAGCACCTTTAACCTCCTGTTCCGTACAGGTTGCAATTTGTCCTGAGGATGAACGGGAAGATGGGGAACCAATGAGAGACTAGCTCTTGGTGTTGGGACAGGCACAGGTCACTCTATTTTCCCATCAGGAAGAAGAATTAACCACAGGCTCAGCCTGCCCCCCAGAACCAGAACAGGGCCTGAAGCCATCCGGCGCTTTTGCGGCCAGCTCCCAAAAAAGCGACTTGTAAAATGGAGCTTCAGGGCACTGCAATTCACAAACCTGCAGAGTTATAAATGATAACTCTCGTCCACAAATATATTGAGGGAAGGCAAAGAAGAGGATTTGAAATCAAGGCAGAATTGCAGGAAACAGATTTCAGGAGGTAGATTCAAATCGCCTTTAAAGCACATGAAAAGCGGCAAAACGTTGACAATGATGCCCTTGGCCAAAAAGGGCGTATGCGTTTTTTCCTGAATATATTCAGGAAAAAACGCATACGCCCTTTTTGGCCAACCAAGCAACCTGGAAAGGCAAATCAGCGCTACAAAGAAGTCTCGCTTCCCATCGGTCAAAAGGGCCATGCTGAAAAAACTGTCAAAACCAGAAATGCAGGACAGGCCATGGAGAAATGGGAGCCTTGCTACACTGATGGGCGGGATGTAAATTGCCAACAGCCACTCTGGAGAAGTGTACGGTGTGTCCTGAAACATCTAAAAAACACAGCTTAGAGAGCATAGGGCACTTCCACGCATGGGGGGATAAAGTGGGAACATTGAAAATCAGCAAGACACAAGCACCCCAAAGTTTAGGGCTGCTCTGTTGACAAGGACCTCCACTTCCTTCCACCTTAAATATCCCAGGAAAGCGAAAAATTGATAAAAAAGTTGTGGTCCTTATGTACAATGGAATATCACTCAGCCATGAAATCAATGTCATAAGGCTAGTAGCAGCATGATGAGTGGATTTAGGTAAGACGATTCTAAGTGAAATAAGTCACACAGAAAAGGACACTTCTCATAAGGTGTCACTTATAGAGGGAATGTAAAAACCGTTACACTTGAACTGAATTACAAAACAGAACAGAGTCACACATGCAGAAAACACACTATGGCTGCTTAACGGGAAAGGTGAGGTGGGGTGATACATAAAACAAGAGTTTCAAATTAGCTCAGATACCGTTCCATAAACCCAATATGGAATAGACAAGACCTACTCCTTGCTCAGAGAACTGGACTCAACACGCCCGATTCACCGCACAAGAATATATCTGACTAGTAATAATCTTAAAACCTATGTATTGATATCTCTCTGTTAGTGTGTCAAGTGGGTGTAAAGCGGCATAAACACAGCCGTGAAAAGCAGCTAAACCCCATTATAAAAATAAATTACTTTTAAAAACCCATGAAACAAAGACAGGGAAAGAGAGAGAAATTCTCACACAATTCGTTCAGGGGCTGTGATGCAACCTGGATTGACCATATCTAGACCCACAGCTGGATGAGACATAAGGGTGGACACTCTTGGGGCTGAGAGGTTTGGTGAGGTTGGGTGAGCAAACGCAGACCCTTTAAAGTAATACTGCGTGCTACCCATCGCATGGGTCCCAAATCTCCAGGTTCAAGGGCATCTTCCTACATCGAAAACATGCATGAGAAACCCAGAAGATGGTACACCGTGTGATGGGGAAAGGTTTCTAAAACGCACCTCATTTCTCATCTCCTTGTGCTCGGGTTCGCCATTCCAGCCACTTTACTAGCAATCTCCCTACTTGGAGCATCAGCACCTTTAACCTCCTGTTCCGTACAGGTTGCAATTTGTCCTGAGGATGAACGGGAAGACGGGGAACCAATGAGAGACTAGCTCTTGGTGTTGGGACAGGCACAGGTCACTCTATTTTCCCATCAGGAAGAAGAATTAACCACAGGCTCAGCCTGCCCCCCAGAACCAGAACAGGGCCTGAAGCCATCCGGCGCTTTTGCGGCCAGCTCCCAAAAAAGCGACTTGTAAAATGGAGCTTCAGGGCACTGCAATTCACAAACCTGCAGAGTTATAAATGATAACTCTCGTCCACAAATATATTGAGGGAAGGCAAAGAAGAGGATTTGAAATCAAGGCAGAATTGCAGGAAACAGATTTCAGGAGGTAGATTCAAATCGCCTTTAAAGCACATGAAAAGCGGCAAAACGTTGACAATGATGCCCTTGGCCAAAAAGGGCGTATGCGTTTTTTCCTGAATATATTCAGGAAAAAACGCATACGCCCTTTTTGGCCAACCAAGCAACCTGGAAAGGCAAATCAGCGCTACAAAGAAGTCTCGCTTCCCATCGGTCAAAAGGGCCATGCTGAAAAAAGTGTCAAAACCAGAAATGCAGGACAGGCCATGGAGAAATGGGAGCCTTGCTACACTGATGGGCGGGATGTAAATTGCCAACAGCCACTCTGGAGAAGTGTACGGTGTGTCCTGAAACATCTAAAAAACACAGCTTAGAGAGCATAGGGCACTTCCACGCATGGGGGGATAAAGTGGGAACATTGAAAATCAGCAAGACACAAGCACCCCAAAGTTTAGGGCTGCTCTGTTGACAAGGACCTCCACTTCCTTCCACCTTAAATATCCCAGGAAAGCGAAAAATTGATAAAAAAGTTGTGGTCCTTATGTACAATGGAATATCACTCAGCCATGAAATCAATGTCATAAGGCTAGTAGCAGCATGATGAGTGGATTTAGGTAAGACGATTCTAAGTGAAATAAGTCACACAGAAAAGGACACTTCTCATAAGGTGTCACTTATAGAGGGAATGTAAAAACCGTTACACTTGAACTGAATTACAAAACAGAACAGAGTCACACATGCAGAAAACACACTATGGCTGCTTAACGGGAAAGGTGAGGTGGGGTGATACATAAAACAAGAGTTTCAAATTAGCTCAGATACCGTTCCATAAACCCAATATGGAATAGACAAGACCTACTCCTTGCTCAGAGAACTGGACTCAACACGCCCGATTCACCGCACAAGGATATATCTGACTAGTAATAATCTTAAAACCTATGTATTGATATCTCTCTGTTAGTGTGTCAAGTGGGTGTAAAGCGGCATAAACACAGCCGTGAAAAGCAGCTAAACCCCATTATAAAAATAAATTACTTTTAAAAACCCATGAAACAAAGACAGGGAAAGAGAGAGAAATTCTTACACAATTCGTTCAGGGGCTGTGATGCAACCTGGATTGACCATATCTAGACCCACAGCTGGATGAGACATAAGGGTGGACACTCTTGGGGCTGAGAGGTCTCGTGAGGTTGGGTGAGCAAACGCAGACCCTTTAAAGTAATACTGCGTGCTACCCATCGCATGGGTCCCAAATCTCCAGGTTCAAGGGCATCTTCCTACATCGAAAACATGCATGAGAAACCCAGAAGATGGTACACCGTGTGATGGGGAAAGGTTTCTAAAACGCACCTCATTTCTCATCTCCTTGTGCTCGGGTTCGCCATTCCAGCCACTTTACTAGCAATCTCCCTACTTGGAGCATCAGCACCTTTAACCTCCTGTTCCGTACAGGTTGCAATTTGTCCTGAGGATGAACGGGAAGACGGGGAACCAATGAGAGACTAGCTCTTGGTGTTGGGACAGGCACAGGTCACTCTATTTTCCCATCAGGAAGAAGAATTAACCACAGGCTCAGCCTGCCCCCCTGAACCAGAACAGGGCCTGAAGCCATCCTGCGCTTTTGCGGCCGGCTCCCAAAAAAGCGACTTGTAAAATGGAGCTTCAGGGCACTGCAATTCACAAACCTGCAGAGTTATAAATGATAACTCTCGTCCACAAATATATTGAGGGAAGGCAAAGAAGAGGATTTGAAATCAAGGCAGAATTGCAGGAAACAGATTTCAGGAGGTAGATTCGAATCGCCTTTAAAGCACATGAAAAGCGGCAAAACGTTGACAATGATGCCCTTGGCCAAAAAGGGCGTATGCGTTTTTTCCTGAATATATTCAGGAAAAAACGCATACGCCCTTTTTGGCCAACCAAGCAACCTGGAAAGGCAAATCAGCGCTACAAAGAAGTCTCGCTTCCCATCGGTCAAAAGGGCCATGCTGAAAAAAGTGTCAAAACCAGAAATGCAGGACAGGCCATGGAGAAATGGGAGCCTTGCTACACTGATGGGCGGGATGTAAATTGCCAACAGCCACTCTGGAGAAGTGTACGGTGTGTCCTGAAACATCTAAAAAACACAGCTTAGAGAGCATAGGGCACTTCCACGCATGGGGGGATAAAGTGGGAAAATTGAAAATCAGCAAGACACAAGCACCCCAAAGTTTAGGGCTGCTCTGTTGACAAGGACCTCCACTTCCTTCCACCTTAAATATCCCAGGAAAGCGAAAAATGGATAAAAAAGTTGTGGTCCTTATGTACAATGGAATATCACTCAGCCATGAAATCAATGTCATAAGGCTAGTAGCAGCATGATGAGTGGATTTAGGTAAGACGATTCTAAGTGAAATAAGTCACACAGAAAAGGACACTTCTCATAAGGTGTCACTTATAGAGGGAATGTAAAAACCGTTACACTTGAACTGAATTACAAAACAGAACAGAGTCACACATGCAGAAAACACACTATGGCTGCTTAACGGGAAAGGTGAGGTGGGGTGATACATAAAACAAGAGTTTCAAATTAGCTCAGATACCGTTCCATAAACCCAATATGGAATAGACAAGACCTACTCCTTGCTCAGAGAACTGGACTCAACACGCCCGATTCACCGCACAAGAATATATCTGACTAGTAATAATCTTAAAACCTATGTATTGATATCTCTCTGTTAGTGTGTCAAGTGGGTGTAAAGCGGCCTAAACACAGCCGTGAAAAGCAGCTAAACCCCATTATAAAAATAAATTACTTTTAAAAACCCATGAAACAAAGACAGGGAAAGAGAGAGAAATTCTTACACAATTCGTTCAGGGGCTGTGATGCAACCTGGATTGACCATATCTAGACCCACAGCTGGATGAGACATAAGGGTGGACACTCTTGGGGCTGAGAGGTCTGGTGAGGTTGGGTGAGCAAACGCAGACCCTTTAAAGTAATACTGCGTGCTACCCATCGCATGGGTCCCAAATCTCCAGGTTCAAGGGCATCTTCCTACATCGAAAACATGCATGAGAAACCCAGAAGATGGTACACCGTGTGATGGGGAAAGGTTTCTAAAACGCACCTCATTTCTCATCTCCTTGTGCTCGGGTTCGCCATTCCAGCCACTTTACTAGCAATCTCCCTACTTGGAGCATCAGCACCTTTAACCTCCTGTTCCGTACAGGTTGCAATTTGTCCTGAGGATGAACGGGAAGACGGGGAACCAATGAGAGACTAGCTCTTGGTGTTGGGACAGGCACAGGTCACTCTATTTTCCCATCAGGAAGAAGAATTAACCACAGGCTCAGCCTGCCCCCCAGAACCAGAACAGGGCCTGAAGCCATCCGGCGCTTTTGCGGCCAGCTCCCAAAAAAGCGACTTGTAAAATGGAGCTTCAGGGCACTGCAATTCACAAACCTGCAGAGTTATAAATGATAACTCTCGTCCACAAATATATTGAGGGAAGGCAAAGAAGAGGATTTGAAATCAAGGCAGAATTGCAGGAAACAGATTTCAGGAGGTAGATTCAAATCGCCTTTAAAGCACATGAAAAGCGGCAAAACGTTGACAATGATGCCCTTGGCCAAAAAGGGCGTATGCGTTTTTTCCTGAATATATTCAGGAAAAAACGCATACGCCCTTTTTGGCCAACCAAGCAACCTGGAAAGGCAAATCAGCGCTACAAAGAAGTCTCGCTTCCCATCGGTCAAAAGGGCCATGCTGAAAAAAGTGTCAAAACCAGAAATGCAGGACAGGCCATGGAGAAATGGGAGCCTTGCTACACTGATGGGCGGGATGTAAATTGCCAACAGCCACTCTGGAGAAGTGTACGGTGTGTCCTGAAACATCTAAAAAACACAGCTTAGAGAGCATAGGGCACTTCCACGCATGGGGGGATAAAGTGGGAAAATTGAAAATCAGCAAGACACAAGCACCCCAAAGTTTAGGGCTGCTCTGTTGACAAGGACCTCCACTTCCTTCCACCTTAAATATCCCAGGAAAGCGAAAAATGGATAAAAAAGTTGTGGTCCTTATGTACAATGGAATATCACTCAGCCATGAAATCAATGTCATAAGGCTAGTAGCAGCATGATGAGTGGATTTAGGTAAGACGATTCTAAGTGAAATAAGTCACACAGAAAAGGACACTTCTCATAAGGTGTCACTTATAGAGGGAATGTAAAAACCGTTACACTTGAACTGAATTACAAAACAGAACAGAGTCACACATGCAGAAAACACACTATGGCTGCTTAACGGGAAAGGTGAGGTGGGGTGATACATAAAACAAGAGTTTCAAATTAGCTCAGATACCGTTCCATAAACCCAATATGGAATAGACAAGACCTACTCCTTGCTCAGAGAACTGGACTCAACACGCCCGATTCACCGCACAAGAATATATCTGACTAGTAATAATCTTAAAACCTATGTATTGATATCTCTCTGTTAGTGTGTCAAGTGGCTGTAAAGCGGCCTAAACACAGCCGTGAAAAGCAGCTAAACCCCATTATAAAAATAAATTACTTTTAAAAACCCATGAAACAAAGACAGGGAAAGAGAGAGAAATTCTTACACAATTCGTTCAGGGGCTGTGATGCAACCTGGATTGACCATATCTAGACCCACAGCTGGATGAGACATAAGGGTGGACACTCTTGGGGCTGAGAGGTCTGGTGAGGTTGGGTGAGCAAACGCAGACCCTTTAAAGTAATACTGCGTGCTACCCATCGCATGGGTCCCAAATCTCCAGGTTCAAGGGCATCTTCCTACATCGAAAACATGCATGAGAAACCCAGAAGATGGTACACCGTGTGATGGGGAAAGGTTTCTAAAACGCACCTCATTTCTCATCTCCTTGTGCTCGGGTTCGCCATTCCAGCCACTTTACTAGCAATCTCCCTACTTGGAGCATCAGCACCTTTAACCTCCTGTTCCGTACAGGTTGCAATTTGTCCTGAGGATGAACGGGAAGACGGGGAACCAATGAGAGACTAGCTCTTGGTGTTGGGACAGGCACAGGTCACTCTATTTTCCCATCAGGAAGAAGAATTAACCACAGGCTCAGCCTGCCCCCCTGAACCAGAACAGGGCCTGAAGCCATCCGGCGCTTTTGCGGAGAGCTCCCAAAAAACCGACTTGTAAAATGGAGCTTCAGGGCACTGCAATTCACAAACCTGCAGAGTTATAAATGATAACTCTCGTCCACAAATATATTGAGGGAAGGCAAAGAAGAGGATTTGAAATCAAGGCAGAATTGCAGGAAACAGATTTCAGGAGGTAGATTCGAATCGCCTTTAAAGCACATGAAAAGCGGCAAAACGTTGACAATGATGCCCTTGGCCAAAAAGGGCGTATGCGTTTTTTCCTGAATATATTCAGGAAAAAACGCATACGCCCTTTTTGGCCAACCAAGCAACCTGGAAAGGCAAATCAGCGCTACAAAGAAGTCTCGCTTCCCATCGGTCAAAAGGGCCATGCTGAAAATAGTGTCAAAACCAGAAATGCAAGACAGGCCATGGAGAAATGGGAGCCTTGCTACACTGATGGGCGGGATGTAAATTGCCAACAGCCACTCTGGAGAAGTGTACGGTGTGTCCTGAAACATCTAAAAAACACAGCTTAGAGAGCATAGGGCACTTCCACGCATGGGGGGATAAAGTGGGAAAATTGAAAATCAGCAAGACACAAGCACCCCAAAGTTTAGGGCTGCTCTGTTGACAAGGACCTCCACTTCCTTCCACCTTAAATATCCCAGGAAAGCGAAAAATGGATAAAAAAGTTGTGGTCCTTATGTACAATGGAATATCACTCAGCCATGAAATCAATGTCATAAGGCTAGTAGCAGCATGATGAGTGGATTTAGGTAAGACGATTCTAAGTGAAATAAGTCACACAGAAAAGGACACTTCTCATAAGGTGTCACTTATAGAGGGAATGTAAAAACCGTTACACTTGAACTGAATTACAAAACAGAACAGAGTCACACATGCAGAAAACACACTATGGCTGCTTAACGGGAAAGGTGAGGTGGGGTGATACATAAAACAAGAGTTTCAAATTAGCTCAGATACCGTTCCATAAACCCAATATGGAATAGACAAGACCTACTCCTTGCTCAGAGAACTGGACTCAACACGCCCGATTCACCGCACAAGAATATATCTGACTAGTAATAATCTTAAAACCTATGTATTGATATCTCTCTGTTAGTGTGTCAAGTGGGTGTAAAGCGGCCTAAACACAGCCGTGAAAAGCAGCTAAACCCCATTATAAAAATAAATTACTTTTAAAAACCCATGAAACAAAGACAGGGAAAGAGAGAGAAATTCTTACACAATTCGTTCAGGGGCTGTGATGCAACCTGGATTGACCATATCTAGACCCACAGCTGGATGAGACATAAGGGTGGACACTCTTGGGGCTGAGAGGTCTGGTGAGGTTGGGTGAGCAAACGCAGACCCTTTAAAGTAATACTGCGTGCTACCCATCGCATGGGTCCCAAATCTCCAGGTTCAAGGGCATCTTCCTACATCGAAAACATGCATGAGAAACCCAGAAGATGGTACACCGTGTGATGGGGAAAGGTTTCTAAAACGCACCTCATTTCTCATCTCCTTGTGCTCGGGTTCGCCATTCCAGCCACTTTACTAGCAATCTCCCTACTTGGAGCATCAGCACCTTTAACCTCCTGTTCCGTACAGGTTGCAATTTGTCCTGAGGATGAACGGGAAGACGGGGAACCAATGAGAGACTAGCTCTTGGTGTTGGGACAGGCACAGGTCACTCTATTTTCCCATCAGGAAGAAGAATTAACCACAGGCTCAGCCTGCCCCCCAGAACCAGAACAGGGCCTGAAGCCATCCGGCGCTTTTGCGGCCAGCTCCCAAAAAAGCGACTTGTAAAATGGAGCTTCAGGGCACTGCAATTCACAAACCTGCAGAGTTATAAATGATAACTCTCGTCCACAAATATATTGAGGGAAGGCAAAGAAGAGGATTTGAAATCAAGGCAGAATTGCAGGAAACAGATTTCAGGAGGTAGATTCAAATCGCCTTTAAAGCACATGAAAAGCGGCAAAACGTTGACAATGATGCCCTTGGCCAAAAAGGGCGTATGCGTTTTTTCCTGAATATATTCAGGAAAAAACGCATACGCCCTTTTTGGCCAACCAAGCAACCTGGAAAGGCAAATCAGCGCTACAAAGAAGTCTCGCTTCCCATCGGTCAAAAGGGCCATGCTGAAAAAAGTGTCAAAACCAGAAATGCAGGACAGGCCATGGAGAAATGGGAGCCTTGCTACACTGATGGGCGGGATGTAAATTGCCAACAGCCACTCTGGAGAAGTGTACGGTGTGTCCTGAAACATCTAAAAAACACAGCTTAGAGAGCATAGGGCACTTCCACGCATGGGGGATAAAGTGGGAACATTGAAAATCAGCAAGACACAAGCACCCCAAAGTTTAGGGCTGCTCTGTTGACAAGGACCTCCACTTCCTTCCACCTTAAATATCCCAGGAAAGCGAAAAATGGATAAAAAAGTTGTGGTCCTTATGTACAATGGAATATCACTCAGCCATGAAATCAATGTCATAAGGCTAGTAGCAGCATGATGAGTGGATTTAGGTAAGACGATTCTAAGTGAAATAAGTCACACAGAAAAGGACACTTCTCATAAGGTGTCACTTATAGAGGGAATGTAAAAACCGTTACACTTGAACTGAATTACAAAACAGAACAGAGTCACACATGCAGAAAACACACTATGGCTGCTTAACGGGAAAGGTGAGGTGGGGTGATACATAAAACAAGAGTTTCAAATTAGCTCAGATACCGTTCCATAAACCCAATATGGAATAGACAAGACCTACTCCTTGCTCAGAGAACTGGACTCAACACGCCCGATTCACCGCACAAGAATATATCTGACTAGTAATAATCTTAAAACCTATGTATTGATATCTCTCTGTTAGTGTGTCAAGTGGGTGTAAAGCGGCCTAAACACAGCCGTGAAAAGCAGCTAAACCCCATTATAAAAATAAATTACTTTTAAAAACCCATGAAACAAAGACAGGGAAAGAGAGAGAAATTCTTACACAATTCGTTAAGGGGCTGTGATGCAACCTGGATTGACCATATCTAGACCCACAGCTGGATGAGACATAAGGGTGGACACTCTTGGGGCTGAGAGGTTTGGTGAGGTTGGGTGAGCAAACGCAGACCCTTTAAAGTAATACTGCGTGCTACCCATCGCATGGATCCCAAATCTCCAGGTTCAAGGGCATCTTCCTACATCGAAAATATGCATGAGAAACCCAGAGGATGGTACACCGTGTGATGGGGAAAGGTTTCTAAAACGCACCTCATTTCTCATCTCCTTGTGCTCGGGTTCGCCATTCCAGCCACTTTACTAGCAATCTCCCTACTTGGAGCATCAGCACCTTTAACCTCCTGTTCCGTACAGGTTGCAATTTGTCCTGAGGATGAACGGGAAGACGGGGAACCAATGAGAGACTAGCTCTTGGTGTTGGGACAGGCACAGGTCACTCTATTTTCCCATCAGGAAGAAGAATTAACCACAGGCTCAGCCTGCCCCCCTGAACCAGAACAGGGCCTGAAGCCATCCTGCGCTTTTGCGGCCGGCTCCCAAAAAAGCGACTTGTAAAATGGAGCTTCAGGGCACTGCAATTCACAAACCTGCAGAGTTATAAATGATAACTCTCGTCCACAAATATATTGAGGGAAGGCAAAGAAGAGGATTTGAAATCAAGGCAGAATTGCAGGAAACAGATTTCAGGAGGTAGATTCGAATCGCCTTTAAAGCACATGAAAAGCGGCAAAACGTTGACAATGATGCCCTTGGCCAAAAAGGGCGTATGCGTTTTTTCCTGAATATATTCAGGAAAAAACGCATACGCCCTTTTTGGCCAACCAAGCAACCTGGAAAGGCAAATCAGCGCTACAAAGAAGTCTCGCTTCCCATCGGTCAAAAGGGCCATGCTGAAAAAACTGTCAAAACCAGAAATGCAGGACAGGCCATGGAGAAATGGGAGCCTTGCTACACTGATGGGCGGGATGTAAATTGCCAACAGCCACTCTGGAGAAGTGTACGGTGTGTCCTGAAACATCTAAAAAACACAGCTTAGAGAGCATAGGGCACTTCCACGCATGGGGGGATAAAGTGGGAAAATTGAAAATCAGCAAGACACAAGCACCCCAAAGTTTAGGGCTGCTCTGTTGACAAGGACCTCCACTTCCTTCCACCTTAAATATCCCAGGAAAGCGAAAAATGGATAAAAAAGTTGTGGTCCTTATGTACAATGGAATATCACTCAGCCATGAAATCAATGTCATAAGGCTAGTAGCAGCATGATGAGTGGATTTAGGTAAGACGATTCTAAGTGAAATAAGTCACACAGAAAAGGACACTTCTCATAAGGTGTCACTTATAGAGGGAATGTAAAAACCGTTACACTTGAACTGAATTACAAAACAGAACAGAGTCACACATGCAGAAAACACACTATGGCTGCTTAACGGGAAAGGTGAGGTGGGGTGATACATAAAACAAGAGTTTCAAATTAGCTCAGATACCGTTCCATAAACCCAATATGGAATAGACAAGACCTACTCCTTGCTCAGAGAACTGGACTCAACACGCCCGATTCACCGCACAAGAATATATCTGACTAGTAATAATCTTAAAACCTATGTATTGATATCTCTCTGTTAGTGTGTCAAGTGGGTGTAAAGCGGCCTAAACACAGCCGTGAAAAGCAGCTAAACCCCATTATAAAAATAAATTACTTTTAAAAACCCATGAAACAAAGACAGGGAAAGAGAGAGAAATTCTTACACAATTCGTTCAGGGGCTGTGATGCAACCTGGATTGACCATATCTAGACCCACAGCTGGATGAGACATAAGGGTGGACACTCTTGGGGCTGAGAGGTCTGGTGAGGTTGGGTGAGCAAACGCAGACCCTTTAAAGTAATACTGCGTGCTACCCATCGCATGGGTCCCAAATCTCCAGGTTCAAGGGCATCTTCCTACATCGAAAACATGCATGAGAAACCCAGAAGATGGTACACCGTGTGATGGGGAAAGGTTTCTAAAACGCACCTCATTTCTCATCTCCTTGTGCTCGGGTTCGCCATTCCAGCCACTTTACTAGCAATCTCCCTACTTGGAGCATCAGCACCTTTAACCTCCTGTTCCGTACAGGTTGCAATTTGTCCTGAGGATGAACGGGAAGACGGGGAACCAATGAGAGACTAGCTCTTGGTGTTGGGACAGGCACAGGTCACTCTATTTTCCCATCAGGAAGAAGAATTAACCACAGGCTCAGCCTGCCCCCCAGAACCAGAACAGGGCCTGAAGCCATCCGGCGCTTTTGCGGCCAGCTCCCAAAAAAGCGACTTGTAAAATGGAGCTTCAGGGCACTGCAATTCACAAACCTGCAGAGTTATAAATGATAACTCTCGTCCACAAATATATTGAGGGAAGGCAAAGAAGAGGATTTGAAATCAAGGCAGAATTGCAGGAAACAGATTTCAGGAGGTAGATTCGAATCGCCTTTAAAGCACATGAAAAGCGGCAAAACGTTGACAATGATGCCCTTGGCCAAAAAGGGCGTATGCGTTTTTTCCTGAATATATTCAGGAAAAAACGCATACGCCCTTTTTGGCCAACCAAGCAACCTGGAAAGGCAAATCAGCGCTACAAAGAAGTCTCGCTTCCCATCGGTCAAAAGGGCCATGCTGAAAAAAGTGTCAAAACCAGAAATGCAGGACAGGCCATGGAGAAATGGGAGCCTTGCTACACTGATGGGCGGGATGTAAATTGCCAACAGCCACTCTGGAGAAGTGTACGGTGTGTCCTGAAACATCTAAAAAACACAGCTTAGAGAGCATAGGGCACTTCCACGCATGGGGGGATAAAGTGGGAACATTGAAAATCAGCAAGACACAAGCACCCCAAAGTTTAGGGCTGCTCTGTTGACAAGGACCTCCACTTCCTTCCACCTTAAATATCCCAGGAAAGCGAAAAATGGATAAAAAAGTTGTGGTCCTTATGTACAATGGAATATCACTCAGCCATGAAATCAATGTCATAAGGCTAGTAGCAGCATGATGAGTGGATTTAGGTAAGACGATTCTAAGTGAAATAAGTCACACAGAAAAGGACACTTCTCATAAGGTGTCACTTATAGAGGGAATGTAAAAACCGTTACACTTGAACTGACTTACAAAACAGAACAGAGTCACACATGCAGAAAACACACTATGGCTGCTTAACGGGAAAGGTGAGGTGGGGTGATACATAAAACAAGAGTTTCAAATTAGCTCAGATACCGTTCCATAAACCCAATATGTAACAGACAAGACCTACTCCTTGCTCAGAGAACTGGACTCAACACGCCCGATTCACCGCACAAGAATATATCTGACTAGTAATAATCTTAAAACCTATGTATTGATATCTCTCAGTTAGTGGGTCAAGTGGGTGTAAAGCGGCATAAACACAGCCGTGAAAAGCAGCTAAACCCCATTATAAAAATAAATTACTTTTAAAAACCCATGAAACAAAGACAGGGAAAGAGAGAGAAATTCTCACACAATTCGTTCAGGGGCTGTGATGCAACCTGGATTGACCATATCTAGACCCACAGCTGGATGAGACATAAGGGTGGACACTCTTGGGGCTGAGAGGTTTGGTGAGGTTGGGTGAGCAAACGCAGACCCTTTAAAGTAATACTGCGTGCTACCCATCGCATGGGTCCCAAATCTCCAGGTTCAAGGGCATCTTCCTACATCGAAAACATGCATGAGAAACCCAGAAGATGGTACACCGTGTGATGGGGAAAGGTTTCTAAAACGCACCTCATTTCTCATCTCCTTGTGCTCGGGTTCGCCATTCCAGCCACTTTACTAGCAATCTCCCTACTTGGAGCATCAGCACCTTTAACCTCCTGTTCCGTACAGGTTGCAATTTGTCCTGAGGATGAACGGGAAGATGGGGAACCAATGAGAGACTAGCTCTTGGTGTTGGGACAGGCACAGGTCACTCTATTTTCCCATCAGGAAGAAGAATTAACCACAGGCTCAGCCTGCCCCCCAGAACCAGAACAGGGCCTGAAGCCATCCGGCGCTTTTGCGGCCAGCTCCCAAAAAACCGACTTGTAAAATGGAGCTTCAGGGCACTGCAATTCACAAACCTGCAGAGTTATAAATGATAACTCTCGTCCACAAATATATTGAGGGAAGGCAAAGAAGAGGATTTGAAATCAAGGCAGAATTGCAGGAAACAGATTTCAGGAGGTAGATTCGAATCGCCTTTAAAGCACATGAAAAGCGGCAAAACGTTGACAATGATGCCCTTGGCCAAAAAGGGCGTATGCGTTTTTTCCTGAATATATTCAGGAGAAAACGCATACGCCCTTTTTGGCCAACCAAGCAACCTGGAAAGGCAAATCAGCGCTACAAAGAAGTCTCGCTTCCCATCGGTCAAAAGGGCCATGCTGAAAAAAGTGTCAAAACCAGAAATGCAGGACAGGCCATGGAGAAATGGGAGCCTTGCTACACTGATGGGCGGGATGTAAATTGCCAACAGCCACTCTGGAGAAGTGTACGGTGTGTCCTGAAACATCTAAAAAACACAGCTTAGAGAGCATAGGGCACTTCCACGCATGGGGGGATAAAGTGGGAACATTGAAAATCAGCAAGACACAAGCACCCCAAAGTTTAGGGCTGCTCTGTTGACAAGGACCTCCACTTCCTTCCACCTTAAATATCCCAGGAAAGCGAAAAATGGATAAAAAAGTTGTGGTCCTTATGTACAATGGAATATCACTCAGCCATGAAATCAATGTCATAAGGCTAGTAGCAGCATGATGAGTGGATTTAGGTAAGACGATTCTAAGTGAAATAAGTCACACAGAAAAGGACACTTCTCATAAGGTGTCACTTATAGAGGGAATGTAAAAACCGTTACACTTGAACTGAATTACAAAACAGAACAGAGTCACACATGCAGAAAACACACTATGGCTGCTTAACGGGAAAGGTGAGGTGGGGTGATACATAAAACAAGAGTTTCAAATTAGCTCAGATACCGTTCCATAAACCCAATATGGAATAGACAAGACCTACTCCTTGCTCAGAGAACTGGACTCAACACGCCCGATTCACCGCACAAGAATATATCTGACTAGTAATAATCTTAAAACCTATGTATTGATATCTCTCTGTTAGTGTGTCAAGTGGGTGTAAAGCGGCATAAACACAGCCGTGAAAAGCAGCTAAACCCCATTATAAAAATAAATTACTTTTAAAAACCCATGAAACAAAGACAGGGAAAGAGAGAGAAATTCTTACACAATTCGTTCAGGGGCTGTGATGCAACCTGGATTGACCATATCTAGACCCACAGCTGGATGAGACATAAGGGTGGACACTCTTGGGGCTGAGAGGTCTCGTGAGGTTGGGTGAGCAAACGCAGACCCTTTAAAGTAATACTGCGTGCTACCCATCGCATGGGTCCCAAATCTCCAGGTTCAAGGGCATCTTCCTACATCGAAAACATGCATGAGAAACCCAGAAGATGGTACACCGTGTGATGGGGAAAGGTTTCTAAAACGCACCTCATTTCTCATCTCCTTGTGCTCGGGTTCGCCATTCCAGCCACTTTACTAGCAATCTCCCTACTTGGAGCATCAGCACCTTTAACCTCCTGTTCCGTACAGGTTGCAATTTGTCCTGAGGATGAACGGGAAGACGGGGAACCAATGAGAGACTAGCTCTTGGTGTTGGGACAGGCACAGGTCACTCTATTTTCCCATCAGGAAGAAGAATTAACCACAGGCTCAGCCTGCCCCCCTGAACCAGAACAGGGCCTGAAGCCATCCGGCGCTTTTGCGGAGAGCTCCCAAAAAACCGACTTGTAAAATGGAGCTTCAGGGCACTGCAATTCACAAACCTGCAGAGTTATAAATCATAACTCTCGTCCACAAATATATTGAGGGAAGGCAAAGAAGAGGATTTGAAATCAAGGCAGAATTGCAGGAAACAGATTTCAGGAGGTAGATTCGAATCGCCTTTAAAGCACATGAAAAGCGGCAAAACGTTGACAATGATGCCCTTGGCCAAAAAGGGCGTATGCGTTTTTTCCTGAATATATTCAGGAAAAAACGCATACGCCCTTTTTGGCCAACCAAGCAACCTGGAAAGGCAAATCAGCGCTACAAAGAAGTCTCGCTTCCCATCGGTCAAAAGGGCCATGCTGAAAAAAGTGTCAAAACCAGAAATGCAGGACAGGCCATGGAGAAATGGGAGCCTTGCTACACTGATGGGCGGGATGTAAATTGCCAACAGCCACTCTGGAGAAGTGTACGGTGTGTCCTGAAACATCTAAAAAACACAGCTTAGAGAGCATAGGGCACTTCCACGCATGGGGGGATAAAGTGGGAACATTGAAAATCAGCAAGACACAAGCACCCCAAAGTTTAGGGCTGCTCTGTTGACAAGGACCTCCACTTCCTTCCACCTTAAATATCCCAGGAAAGCGAAAAATGGATAAAAAAGTTGTGGTCCTTATGTACAATGGAATATCACTCAGCCATGAAATCAATGTCATAAGGCTAGTAGCAGCATGATGAGTGGATTTAGGTAAGACGATTCTAAGTGAAATAAGTCACACAGAAAAGGACACTTCTCATAAGGTGTCACTTATAGAGGGAATGTAAAAACCGTTACACTTGAACTGAATTACAAAACAGAACAGAGTCACACATGCAGAAAACACACTATGGCTGCTTAACGGGAAAGGTGAGGTGGGGTGATACATAAAACAAGAGTTTCAAATTAGCTCAGATACCGTTCCATAAACCCAATATGGAATAGACAAGACCTACTCCTTGCTCAGAGAACTGGACTCAACACGCCCGATTCACCGCACAAGAATATATCTGACTAGTAATAATCTTAAAACCTATGTATTGATATCTCTCTGTTAGTGTGTCAAGTGGGTGTAAAGCGGCATAAACACAGCCGTGAAAAGCAGCTAAACCCCATTATAAAAATAAATTACTTTTAAAAACCCATGAAACAAAGACAGGGAAAGAGAGAGAAATTCTTACACAATTCGTTCAGGGGCTGTGATGCAACCTGGATTGACCATATCTAGACCCACAGCTGGATGAGACATAAGGGTGGACACTCTTGGGGCTGAGAGGTCTCGTGAGGTTGGGTGAGCAAACGCAGACCCTTTAAAGTAATACTGCGTGCTACCCATCGCATGGGTCCCAAATCTCCAGGTTCAAGGGCATCTTCCTACATCGAAAACATGCATGAGAAACCCAGAAGATGGTACACCGTGTGATGGGGAAAGGTTTCTAAAACGCACCTCATTTCTCATCTCCTTGTGCTCGGGTTCGCCATTCCAGCCACTTTACTAGCAATCTCCCTACTTGGAGCATCAGCACCTTTAACCTCCTGTTCCGTACAGGTTGCAATTTGTCCTGAGGATGAACGGGAAGACGGGGAACCAATGAGAGACTAGCTCTTGGTGTTGGGACAGGCACAGGTCACTCTATTTTCCCATCAGGAAGAAGAATTAACCACAGGCTCAGCCTGCCCCCCTGAACCAGAACAGGGCCTGAAGCCATCCGGCGCTTTTGCGGAGAGCTCCCAAAAAACCGACTTGTAAAATGGAGCTTCAGGGCACTGCAATTCACAAACCTGCAGAGTTATAAATCATAACTCTCGTCCACAAATATATTGAGGGAAGGCAAAGAAGAGGATTTGAAATCAAGGCAGAATTGCAGGAAACAGATTTCAGGAGGTAGATTCGAATCGCCTTTAAAGCACATGAAAAGCGGCAAAACGTTGACAATGATGCCCTTGGCCAAAAAGGGCGTATGCGTTTTTTCCTGAATATATTCAGGAAAAAACGCATACGCCCTTTTTGGCCAACCAAGCAACCTGGAAAGGCAAATCAGCGCTACAAAGAAGTCTCGCTTCCCATCGGTCAAAAGGGCCATGCTGAAAAAAGTGTCAAAACCAGAAATGCAGGACAGGCCATGGAGAAATGGGAGCCTTGCTACACTGATGGGCGGGATGTAAATTGCCAACAGCCACTCTGGAGAAGTGTACGGTGTGTCCTGAAACATCTAAAAAACACAGCTTAGAGAGCATAGGGCACTTCCACGCATGGGGGGATAAAGTGGGAAAATTGAAAATCAGCAAGACACAAGCACCCCAAAGTTTAGGGCTGCTCTGTTGACAAGGACCTCCACTTCCTTCCACCTTAAATATCCCAGGAAAGCGAAAAATGGATAAAAAAGTTGTGGTCCTTATGTACAATGGAATATCACTCAGCCATGAAATCAATGTCATAAGGCTAGTAGCAGCATGATGAGTGGATTTAGGTAAGACGATTCTAAGTGAAATAAGTCACACAGAAAAGGACACTTCTCATAAGGTGTCACTTATAGAGGGAATGTAAAAACCGTTACACTTGAACTGAATTACAAAACAGAACAGAGTCACACATGCAGAAAACACACTATGGCTGCTTAACGGGAAAGGTGAGGTGGGGTGATACATAAAACAAGAGTTTCAAATTAGCTCAGATACCGTTCCATAAACCCAATATGGAATAGACAAGACCTACTCCTTGCTCAGAGAACTGGACTCAACACGCCCGATTCACCGCACAAGAATATATCTGACTAGTAATAATCTTAAAACCTATGTATTGATATCTCTCTGTTAGTGTGTCAAGTGGGTGTAAAGCGGCCTAAACACAGCCGTGAAAAGCAGCTAAACCCCATTATAAAAATAAATTACTTTTAAAAACCCATGAAACAAAGACAGGGAAAGAGAGAGAAATTCTTACACAATTCGTTCAGGGGCTGTGATGCAACCTGGATTGACCATATCTAGACCCACAGCTGGATGAGACATAAGGGTGGACACTCTTGGGGCTGAGAGGTCTGGTGAGGTTGGGTGAGCAAACGCAGACCCTTTAAAGTAATACTGCGTGCTACCCATCGCATGGGTCCCAAATCTCCAGGTTCAAGGGCATCTTCCTACATCGAAAACATGCATGAGAAACCCAGAAGATGGTACACCGTGTGATGGGGAAAGGTTTCTAAAACGCACCTCATTTCTCATCTCCTTGTGCTCGGGTTCGCCATTCCAGCCACTTTACTAGCAATCTCCCTACTTGGAGCATCAGCACCTTTAACCTCCTGTTCCGTACAGGTTGCAATTTGTCCTGAGGATGAACGGGAAGACGGGGAACCAATGAGAGACTAGCTCTTGGTGTTGGGACAGGCACAGGTCACTCTATTTTCCCATCAGGAAGAAGAATTAACCACAGGCTCAGCCTGCCCCCCTGAACCAGAACAGGGCCTGAAGCCATCCGGCGCTTTTGCGGAGAGCTCCCAAAAAACCGACTTGTAAAATGGAGCTTCAGGGCACTGCAATTCACAAACCTGCAGAGTTATAAATGATAACTCTCGTCCACAAATATATTGAGGGAAGGCAAAGAAGAGGATTTGAAATCAAGGCAGAATTGCAGGAAACAGATTTCAGGAGGTAGATTCGAATCGCCTTTAAAGCACATGAAAAGCGGCAAAACGTTGACAATGATGCCCTTGGCCAAAAAGGGCGTATGCGTTTTTTCCTGAATATATTCAGGAAAAAACGCATACGCCCTTTTTGGCCAACCAAGCAACCTGGAAAGGCAAATCAGCGCTACAAAGAAGTCTCGCTTCCCATCGGTCAAAAGGGCCATGCTGAAAAAAGTGTCAAAACCAGAAATGCAGGACAGGCCATGGAGAAATGGGAGCCTTGCTACACTGATGGGCGGGATGTAAATTGCCAACAGCCACTCTGGAGAAGTGTACGGTGTGTCCTGAAACATCTAAAAAACACAGCTTAGAGAGCATAGGGCACTTCCACGCATGGGGGGATAAAGTGGGAAAATTGAAAATCAGCAAGACACAAGCACCCCAAAGTTTAGGGCTGCTCTGTTGACAAGGACCTCCACTTCCTTCCACCTTAAATATCCCAGGAAAGCGAAAAATGGATAAAAAAGTTGTGGTCCTTATGTACAATGGAATATCACTCAGCCATGAAATCAATGTCATAAGGCTAGTAGCAGCATGATGAGTGGATTTAGGTAAGACGATTCTAAGTGAAATAAGTCACACAGAAAAGGACACTTCTCATAAGGTGTCACTTATAGAGGGAATGTAAAAACCGTTACACTTGAACTGAATTACAAAACAGAACAGAGTCACACATGCAGAAAACACACTATGGCTGCTTAACGGGAAAGGTGAGGTGGGGTGATACATAAAACAAGAGTTTCAAATTAGCTCAGATACCGTTCCATAAACCCAATATGGAATAGACAAGACCTACTCCTTGCTCAGAGAACTGGACTCAACACGCCCGATTCACCGCACAAGAATATATCTGACTAGTAATAATCTTAAAACCTATGTATTGATATCTCTCTGTTAGTGTGTCAAGTGGCTGTAAAGCGGCCTAAACACAGCCGTGAAAAGCAGCTAAACCCCATTATAAAAATAAATTACTTTTAAAAACCCATGAAACAAAGACAGGGAAAGAGAGAGAAATTCTTACACAATTCGTTCAGGGGCTGTGATGCAACCTGGATTGACCATATCTAGACCCACAGCTGGATGAGACATAAGGGTGGACACTCTTGGGGCTGAGAGGTCTGGTGAGGTTGGGTGAGCAAACGCAGACCCTTTAAAGTAATACTGCGTGCTACCCATCGCATGGGTCCCAAATCTCCAGGTTCAAGGGCATCTTCCTACATCGAAAACATGCATGAGAAACCCAGAAGATGGTACACCGTGTGATGGGGAAAGGTTTCTAAAACGCACCTCATTTCTCATCTCCTTGTGCTCGGGTTCGCCATTCCAGCCACTTTACTAGCAATCTCCCTACTTGGAGCATCAGCACCTTTAACCTCCTGTTCCGTACAGGTTGCAATTTGTCCTGAGGATGAACGGGAAGACGGGGAACCAATGAGAGACTAGCTCTTGGTGTTGGGACAGGCACAGGTCACTCTATTTTCCCATCAGGAAGAAGAATTAACCACAGGCTCAGCCTGCCCCCCTGAACCAGAACAGGGCCTGAAGCCATCCGGCGCTTTTGCGGAGAGCTCCCAAAAAACCGACTTGTAAAATGGAGCTTCAGGGCACTGCAATTCACAAACCTGCAGAGTTATAAATGATAACTCTCGTCCACAAATATATTGAGGGAAGGCAAAGAAGAGGATTTGAAATCAAGGCAGAATTGCAGGAAACAGATTTCAGGAGGTAGATTCGAATCGCCTTTAAAGCACATGAAAAGCGGCAAAACGTTGACAATGATGCCCTTGGCCAAAAAGGGCGTATGCGTTTTTTCCTGAATATATTCAGGAAAAAACGCATACGCCCTTTTTGGCCAACCAAGCAACCTGGAAAGGCAAATCAGCGCTACAAAGAAGTCTCGCTTCCCATCGGTCAAAAGGGCCATGCTGAAAATAGTGTCAAAACCAGAAATGCAAGACAGGCCATGGAGAAATGGGAGCCTTGCTACACTGATGGGCGGGATGTAAATTGCCAACAGCCACTCTGGAGAAGTGTACGGTGTGTCCTGAAACATCTAAAAAACACAGCTTAGAGAGCATAGGGCACTTCCACGCATGGGGGGATAAAGTGGGAAAATTGAAAATCAGCAAGACACAAGCACCCCAAAGTTTAGGGCTGCTCTGTTGACAAGGACCTCCACTTCCTTCCACCTTAAATATCCCAGGAAAGCGAAAAATGGATAAAAAAGTTGTGGTCCTTATGTACAATGGAATATCACTCAGCCATGAAATCAATGTCATAAGGCTAGTAGCAGCATGATGAGTGGATTTAGGTAAGACGATTCTAAGTGAAATAAGTCACACAGAAAAGGACACTTCTCATAAGGTGTCACTTATAGAGGGAATGTAAAAACCGTTACACTTGAACTGAATTACAAAACAGAACAGAGTCACACATGCAGAAAACACACTATGGCTGCTTAACGGGAAAGGTGAGGTGGGGTGATACATAAAACAAGAGTTTCAAATTAGCTCAGATACCGTTCCATAAACCCAATATGGAATAGACAAGACCTACTCCTTGCTCAGAGAACTGGACTCAACACGCCCGATTCACCGCACAAGAATATATCTGACTAGTAATAATCTTAAAACCTATGTATTGATATCTCTCTGTTAGTGTGTCAAGTGGCTGTAAAGCGGCCTAAACACAGCCGTGAAAAGCAGCTAAACCCCATTATAAAAATAAATTACTTTTAAAAACCCATGAAACAAAGACAGGGAAAGAGAGAGAAATTCTTACACAATTCGTTCAGGGGCTGTGATGCAACCTGGATTGACCATATCTAGACCCACAGCTGGATGAGACATAAGGGTGGACACTCTTGGGGCTGAGAGGTCTGGTGAGGTTGGGTGAGCAAACGCAGACCCTTTAAAGTAATACTGCGTGCTACCCATCGCATGGGTCCCAAATCTCCAGGTTCAAGGGCATCTTCCTACATCGAAAACATGCATGAGAAACCCAGAAGATGGTACACCGTGTGATGGGGAAAGGTTTCTAAAACGCACCTCATTTCTCATCTCCTTGTGCTCGGGTTCGCCATTCCAGCCACTTTACTAGCAATCTCCCTACTTGGAGCATCAGCACCTTTAACCTCCTGTTCCGTACAGGTTGCAATTTGTCCTGAGGATGAACGGGAAGACGGGGAACCAATGAGAGACTAGCTCTTGGTGTTGGGACAGGCACAGGTCACTCTATTTTCCCATCAGGAAGAAGAATTAACCACAGGCTCAGCCTGCCCCCCTGAACCAGAACAGGGCCTGAAGCCATCCGGCGCTTTTGCGGAGAGCTCCCAAAAAACCGACTTGTAAAATGGAGCTTCAGGGCACTGCAATTCACAAACCTGCAGAGTTATAAATGATAACTCTCGTCCACAAATATATTGAGGGAAGGCAAAGAAGAGGATTTGAAATCAAGGCAGAATTGCAGGAAACAGATTTCAGGAGGTAGATTCGAATCGCCTTTAAAGCACATGAAAAGCGGCAAAACGTTGACAATGATGCCCTTGGCCAAAAAGGGCGTATGCGTTTTTTCCTGAATATATTCAGGAAAAAACGCATACGCCCTTTTTGGCCAACCAAGCAACCTGGAAAGGCAAATCAGCGCTACAAAGAAGTCTCGCTTCCCATCGGTCAAAAGGGCCATGCTGAAAATAGTGTCAAAACCAGAAATGCAAGACAGGCCATGGAGAAATGGGAGCCTTGCTACACTGATGGGCGGGATGTAAATTGCCAACAGCCACTCTGGAGAAGTGTACGGTGTGTCCTGAAACATCTAAAAAACACAGCTTAGAGAGCATAGGGCACTTCCACGCATGGGGGGATAAAGTGGGAAAATTGAAAATCAGCAAGACACAAGCACCCCAAAGTTTAGGGCTGCTCTGTTGACAAGGACCTCCACTTCCTTCCACCTTAAATATCCCAGGAAAGCGAAAAATGGATAAAAAAGTTGTGGTCCTTATGTACAATGGAATATCACTCAGCCATGAAATCAATGTCATAAGGCTAGTAGCAGCATGATGAGTGGATTTAGGTAAGACGATTCTAAGTGAAATAAGTCACACAGAAAAGGACACTTCTCATAAGGTGTCACTTATAGAGGGAATGTAAAAACCGTTACACTTGAACTGAATTACAAAACAGAACAGAGTCACACATGCAGAAAACACACTATGGCTGCTTAACGGGAAAGGTGAGGTGGGGTGATACATAAAACAAGAGTTTCAAATTAGCTCAGATACCGTTCCATAAACCCAATATGGAATAGACAAGACCTACTCCTTGCTCAGAGAACTGGACTCAACACGCCCGATTCACCGCACAAGAATATATCTGACTAGTAATAATCTTAAAACCTATGTATTGATATCTCTCTGTTAGTGTGTCAAGTGGCTGTAAAGCGGCCTAAACACAGCCGTGAAAAGCAGCTAAACCCCATTATAAAAATAAATTACTTTTAAAAACCCATGAAACAAAGACAGGGAAAGAGAGAGAAATTCTTACACAATTCGTTCAGGGGCTGTGATGCAACCTGGATTGACCATATCTAGACCCACAGCTGGATGAGACATAAGGGTGGACACTCTTGGGGCTGAGAGGTCTGGTGAGGTTGGGTGAGCAAACGCAGACCCTTTAAAGTAATACTGCGTGCTACCCATCGCATGGGTCCCAAATCTCCAGGTTCAAGGGCATCTTCCTACATCGAAAACATGCATGAGAAACCCAGAAGATGGTACACCGTGTGATGGGGAAAGGTTTCTAAAACGCACCTCATTTCTCATCTCCTTGTGCTCGGGTTCGCCATTCCAGCCACTTTACTAGCAATCTCCCTACTTGGAGCATCAGCACCTTTAACCTCCTGTTCCGTACAGGTTGCAATTTGTCCTGAGGATGAACGGGAAGACGGGGAACCAATGAGAGACTAGCTCTTGGTGTTGGGACAGGCACAGGTCACTCTATTTTCCCATCAGGAAGAAGAATTAACCACAGGCTCAGCCTGCCCCCCTGAACCAGAACAGGGCCTGAAGCCATCCTGCGCTTTTGCGGCCGGCTCCCAAAAAAGCGACTTGTAAAATGGAGCTTCAGGGCACTGCAATTCACAAACCTGCAGAGTTATAAATGATAACTCTCGTCCACAAATATATTGAGGGAAGGCAAAGAAGAGGATTTGAAATCAAGGCAGAATTGCAGGAAACAGATTTCAGGAGGTAGATTCGAATCGCCTTTAAAGCACATGAAAAGCGGCAAAACGTTGACAATGATGCCCTTGGCCAAAAAGGGCGTATGCGTTTTTTCCTGAATATATTCAGGAAAAAACGCATACGCCCTTTTTGGCCAACCAAGCAACCTGGAAAGGCAAATCAGCGCTACAAAGAAGTCTCGCTTCCCATCGGTCAAAAGGGCCATGCTGAAAAAACTGTCAAAACCAGAAATGCAGGACAGGCCATGGAGAAATGGGAGCCTTGCTACACTGATGGGCGGGATGTAAATTGCCAACAGCCACTCTGGAGAAGTGTACGGTGTGTCCTGAAACATCTAAAAAACACAGCTTAGAGAGCATAGGGCACTTCCACGCATGGGGGGATAAAGTGGGAAAATTGAAAATCAGCAAGACACAAGCACCCCAAAGTTTAGGGCTGCTCTGTTGACAAGGACCTCCACTTCCTTCCACCTTAAATATCCCAGGAAAGCGAAAAATGGATAAAAAAGTTGTGGTCCTTATGTACAATGGAATATCACTCAGCCATGAAATCAATGTCATAAGGCTAGTAGCAGCATGATGAGTGGATTTAGGTAAGACGATTCTAAGTGAAATAAGTCACACAGAAAAGGACACTTCTCATAAGGTGTCACTTATAGAGGGAATGTAAAAACCGTTACACTTGAACTGAATTACAAAACAGAACAGAGTCACACATGCAGAAAACACACTATGGCTGCTTAACGGGAAAGGTGAGGTGGGGTGATACATAAAACAAGAGTTTCAAATTAGCTCAGATACCGTTCCATAAACCCAATATGGAATAGACAAGACCTACTCCTTGCTCAGAGAACTGGACTCAACACGCCCGATTCACCGCACAAGAATATATCTGACTAGTAATAATCTTAAAACCTATGTATTGATATCTCTCTGTTAGTGTGTCAAGTGGGTGTAAAGCGGCCTAAACACAGCCGTGAAAAGCAGCTAAACCCCATTATAAAAATAAATTACTTTTAAAAACCCATGAAACAAAGACAGGGAAAGAGAGAGAAATTCTTACACAATTCGTTCAGGGGCTGTGATGCAACCTGGATTGACCATATCTAGACCCACAGCTGGATGAGACATAAGGGTGGACACTCTTGGGGCTGAGAGGTCTGGTGAGGTTGGGTGAGCAAACGCAGACCCTTTAAAGTAATACTGCGTGCTACCCATCGCATGGGTCCCAAATCTCCAGGTTCAAGGGCATCTTCCTACATCGAAAACATGCATGAGAAACCCAGAAGATGGTACACCGTGTGATGGGGAAAGGTTTCTAAAACGCACCTCATTTCTCATCTCCTTGTGCTCGGGTTCGCCATTCCAGCCACTTTACTAGCAATCTCCCTACTTGGAGCATCAGCACCTTTAACCTCCTATTCCGTACAGGTTGCAATTTGTCCTGAGGATGAACGGGAAGACGGGGAACCAATGAGAGACTAGCTCTTGGTGTTGGGACAGGCACAGGTCACTCTATTTTCCCATCAGGAAGAAGAATTAACCACAGGCTCAGCCTGCCCCCCAGAACCAGAACAGGGCCTGAAGCCATCCGGCGCTTTTGCGGCCAGCTCCCAAAAAAGCGACTTGTAAAATGGAGCTTCAGGGCACTGCAATTCACAAACCTGCAGAGTTATAAATGATAACTCTCGTCCACAAATATATTGAGGGAAGGCAAAGAAGAGGATTTGAAATCAAGGCAGAATTGCAGGAAACAGATTTCAGGAGGTAGATTCGAATCGCCTTTAAAGCACATGAAAAGCGGCAAAACGTTGACAATGATGCCCTTGGCCAAAAAGGGCGTATGCGTTTTTTCCTGAATATATTCAGGAAAAAACGCATACGCCCTTTTTGGCCAACCAAGCAACCTGGAAAGGCAAATCAGCGCTACAAAGAAGTCTCGCTTCCCATCGGTCAAAAGGGCCATGCTGAAAAAAGTGTCAAAACCAGAAATGCAGGACAGGCCATGGAGAAATGGGAGCCTTGCTACACTGATGGGCGGGATGTAAATTGCCAACAGCCACTCTGGAGAAGTGTACGGTGTGTCCTGAAACATCTAAAAAACACAGCTTAGAGAGCATAGGGCACTTCCACGCATGGGGGGATAAAGTGGGAACATTGAAAATCAGCAAGACACAAGCACCCCAAAGTTTAGGGCTGCTCTGTTGACAAGGACCTCCACTTCCTTCCACCTTAAATATCCCAGGAAAGCGAAAAATGGATAAAAAAGTTGTGGTCCTTATGTACAATGGAATATCACTCAGCCATGAAATCAATGTCATAAGGCTAGTAGCAGCATGATGAGTGGATTTAGGTAAGACGATTCTAAGTGAAATAAGTCACACAGAAAAGGACACTTCTCATAAGGTGTCACTTATAGAGGGAATGTAAAAACCGTTACACTTGAACTGACTTACAAAACAGAACAGAGTCACACATGCAGAAAACACACTATGGCTGCTTAACGGGAAAGGTGAGGTGGGGTGATACATAAAACAAGAGTTTCAAATTAGCTCAGATACCGTTCCATAAACCCAATATGTAACAGACAAGACCTACTCCTTGCTCAGAGAACTGGACTCAACACGCCCGATTCACCGCACAAGAATATATCTGACTAGTAATAATCTTAAAACCTATGTATTGATATCTCTCTGTTAGTGGGTCAAGTGGGTGTAAAGCGGCATAAACACAGCCGTGAAAAGCAGCTAAACCCCATTATAAAAATAAATTACTTTTAAAAACCCATGAAACAAAGACAGGGAAAGAGAGAGAAATTCTCACACAATTCGTTCAGGGGCTGTGATGCAACCTGGATTGACCATATCTAGACCCACAGCTGGATGAGACATAAGGGTGGACACTCTTGGGGCTGAGAGGTTTGGTGAGGTTGGGTGAGCAAACGCAGACCCTTTAAAGTAATACTGCGTGCTACCCATCGCATGGGTCCCAAATCTCCAGGTTCAAGGGCATCTTCCTACATCGAAAACATGCATGAGAAACCCAGAAGATGGTACACCGTGTGATGGGGAAAGGTTTCTAAAACGCACCTCATTTCTCATCTCCTTGTGCTCGGGTTCGCCATTCCAGCCACTTTACTAGCAATCTCCCTACTTGGAGCATCAGCACCTTTAACCTCCTGTTCCGTACAGGTTGCAATTTGTCCTGAGGATGAACGGGAAGATGGGGAACCAATGAGAGACTAGCTCTTGGTGTTGGGACAGGCACAGGTCACTCTATTTTCCCATCAGGAAGAAGAATTAACCACAGGCTCAGCCTGCCCCCCAGAACCAGAACAGGGCCTGAAGCCATCCGGCGCTTTTGCGGCCAGCTCCCAAAAAACCGACTTGTAAAATGGAGCTTCAGGGCACTGCAATTCACAAACCTGCAGAGTTATAAATGATAACTCTCGTCCACAAATATATTGAGGGAAGGCAAAGAAGAGGATTTGAAATCAAGGCAGAATTGCAGGAAACAGATTTCAGGAGGTAGATTCGAATCGCCTTTAAAGCACATGAAAAGCGGCAAAACGTTGACAATGATGCCCTTGGCCAAAAAGGGCGTATGCGTTTTTTCCTGAATATATTCAGGAGAAAACGCATACGCCCTTTTTGGCCAACCAAGCAACCTGGAAAGGCAAATCAGCGCTACAAAGAAGTCTCGCTTCCCATCGGTCAAAAGGGCCATGCTGAAAAAAGTGTCAAAACCAGAAATGCAGGACAGGCCATGGAGAAATGGGAGCCTTGCTACACTGATGGGCGGGATGTAAATTGCCAACAGCCACTCTGGAGAAGTGTACGGTGTGTCCTGAAACATCTAAAAAACACAGCTTAGAGAGCATAGGGCACTTCCACGCATGGGGGGATAAAGTGGGAACATTGAAAATCAGCAAGACACAAGCACCCCAAAGTTTAGGGCTGCTCTGTTGACAAGGACCTCCACTTCCTTCCACCTTAAATATCCCAGGAAAGCGAAAAATGGATAAAAAAGTTGTGGTCCTTATGTACAATGGAATATCACTCAGCCATGAAATCAATGTCATAAGGCTAGTAGCAGCATGATGAGTGGATTTAGGTAAGACGATTCTAAGTGAAATAAGTCACACAGAAAAGGACACTTCTCATAAGGTGTCACTTATAGAGGGAATGTAAAAACCGTTACACTTGAACTGAATTACAAAACAGAACAGAGTCACACATGCAGAAAACACACTATGGCTGCTTAACGGGAAAGGTGAGGTGGGGTGATACATAAAACAAGAGTTTCAAATTAGCTCAGATACCGTTCCATAAACCCAATATGGAATAGACAAGACCTACTCCTTGCTCAGAGAACTGGACTCAACACGCCCGATTCACCGCACAAGAATATATCTGACTAGTAATAATCTTAAAACCTATGTATTGATATCTCTCTGTTAGTGTGTCAAGTGGGTGTAAAGCGGCATAAACACAGCCGTGAAAAGCAGCTAAACCCCATTATAAAAATAAATTACTTTTAAAAACCCATGAAACAAAGACAGGGAAAGAGAGAGAAATTCTTACACAATTCGTTCAGGGGCTGTGATGCAACCTGGATTGACCATATCTAGACCCACAGCTGGATGAGACATAAGGGTGGACACTCTTGGGGCTGAGAGGTCTCGTGAGGTTGGGTGAGCAAACGCAGACCCTTTAAAGTAATACTGCGTGCTACCCATCGCATGGGTCCCAAATCTCCAGGTTCAAGGGCATCTTCCTACATCGAAAACATGCATGAGAAACCCAGAAGATGGTACACCGTGTGATGGGGAAAGGTTTCTAAAACGCACCTCATTTCTCATCTCCTTGTGCTCGGGTTCGCCATTCCAGCCACTTTACTAGCAATCTCCCTACTTGGAGCATCAGCACCTTTAACCTCCTGTTCCGTACAGGTTGCAATTTGTCCTGAGGATGAACGGGAAGACGGGGAACCAATGAGAGACTAGCTCTTGGTGTTGGGACAGGCACAGGTCACTCTATTTTCCCATCAGGAAGAAGAATTAACCACAGGCTCAGCCTGCCCCCCTGAACCAGAACAGGGCCTGAAGCCATCCGGCGCTTTTGCGGAGAGCTCCCAAAAAACCGACTTGTAAAATGGAGCTTCAGGGCACTGCAATTCACAAACCTGCAGAGTTATAAATCATAACTCTCGTCCACAAATATATTGAGGGAAGGCAAAGAAGAGGATTTGAAATCAAGGCAGAATTGCAGGAAACAGATTTCAGGAGGTAGATTCGAATCGCCTTTAAAGCACATGAAAAGCGGCAAAACGTTGACAATGATGCCCTTGGCCAAAAAGGGCGTATGCGTTTTTTCCTGAATATATTCAGGAAAAAACGCATACGCCCTTTTTGGCCAACCAAGCAACCTGGAAAGGCAAATCAGCGCTACAAAGAAGTCTCGCTTCCCATCGGTCAAAAGGGCCATGCTGAAAAAAGTGTCAAAACCAGAAATGCAGGACAGGCCATGGAGAAATGGGAGCCTTGCTACACTGATGGGCGGGATGTAAATTGCCAACAGCCACTCTGGAGAAGTGTACGGTGTGTCCTGAAACATCTAAAAAACACAGCTTAGAGAGCATAGGGCACTTCCACGCATGGGGGGATAAAGTGGGAACATTGAAAATCAGCAAGACACAAGCACCCCAAAGTTTAGGGCTGCTCTGTTGACAAGGACCTCCACTTCCTTCCACCTTAAATATCCCAGGAAAGCGAAAAATGGATAAAAAAGTTGTGGTCCTTATGTACAATGGAATATCACTCAGCCATGAAATCAATGTCATAAGGCTAGTAGCAGCATGATGAGTGGATTTAGGTAAGACGATTCTAAGTGAAATAAGTCACACAGAAAAGGACACTTCTCATAAGGTGTCACTTATAGAGGGAATGTAAAAACCGTTACACTTGAACTGAATTACAAAACAGAACAGAGTCACACATGCAGAAAACACACTATGGCTGCTTAACGGGAAAGGTGAGGTGGGGTGATACATAAAACAAGAGTTTCAAATTAGCTCAGATACCGTTCCATAAACCCAATATGGAATAGACAAGACCTACTCCTTGCTCAGAGAACTGGACTCAACACGCCCGATTCACCGCACAAGAATATATCTGACTAGTAATAATCTTAAAACCTATGTATTGATATCTCTCTGTTAGTGTGTCAAGTGGGTGTAAAGCGGCATAAACACAGCCGTGAAAAGCAGCTAAACCCCATTATAAAAATAAATTACTTTTAAAAACCCATGAAACAAAGACAGGGAAAGAGAGAGAAATTCTTACACAATTCGTTCAGGGGCTGTGATGCAACCTGGATTGACCATATCTAGACCCACAGCTGGATGAGACATAAGGGTGGACACTCTTGGGGCTGAGAGGTCTCGTGAGGTTGGGTGAGCAAACGCAGACCCTTTAAAGTAATACTGCGTGCTACCCATCGCATGGGTCCCAAATCTCCAGGTTCAAGGGCATCTTCCTACATCGAAAACATGCATGAGAAACCCAGAAGATGGTACACCGTGTGATGGGGAAAGGTTTCTAAAACGCACCTCATTTCTCATCTCCTTGTGCTCGGGTTCGCCATTCCAGCCACTTTACTAGCAATCTCCCTACTTGGAGCATCAGCACCTTTAACCTCCTGTTCCGTACAGGTTGCAATTTGTCCTGAGGATGAACGGGAAGACGGGGAACCAATGAGAGACTAGCTCTTGGTGTTGGGACAGGCACAGGTCACTCTATTTTCCCATCAGGAAGAAGAATTAACCACAGGCTCAGCCTGCCCCCCTGAACCAGAACAGGGCCTGAAGCCATCCGGCGCTTTTGCGGAGAGCTCCCAAAAAACCGACTTGTAAAATGGAGCTTCAGGGCACTGCAATTCACAAACCTGCAGAGTTATAAATCATAACTCTCGTCCACAAATATATTGAGGGAAGGCAAAGAAGAGGATTTGAAATCAAGGCAGAATTGCAGGAAACAGATTTCAGGAGGTAGATTCGAATCGCCTTTAAAGCACATGAAAAGCGGCAAAACGTTGACAATGATGCCCTTGGCCAAAAAGGGCGTATGCGTTTTTTCCTGAATATATTCAGGAAAAAACGCATACGCCCTTTTTGGCCAACCAAGCAACCTGGAAAGGCAAATCAGCGCTACAAAGAAGTCTCGCTTCCCATCGGTCAAAAGGGCCATGCTGAAAAAAGTGTCAAAACCAGAAATGCAGGACAGGCCATGGAGAAATGGGAGCCTTGCTACACTGATGGGCGGGATGTAAATTGCCAACAGCCACTCTGGAGAAGTGTACGGTGTGTCCTGAAACATCTAAAAAACACAGCTTAGAGAGCATAGGGCACTTCCACGCATGGGGGGATAAAGTGGGAAAATTGAAAATCAGCAAGACACAAGCACCCCAAAGTTTAGGGCTGCTCTGTTGACAAGGACCTCCACTTCCTTCCACCTTAAATATCCCAGGAAAGCGAAAAATGGATAAAAAAGTTGTGGTCCTTATGTACAATGGAATATCACTCAGCCATGAAATCAATGTCATAAGGCTAGTAGCAGCATGATGAGTGGATTTAGGTAAGACGATTCTAAGTGAAATAAGTCACACAGAAAAGGACACTTCTCATAAGGTGTCACTTATAGAGGGAATGTAAAAACCGTTACACTTGAACTGAATTACAAAACAGAACAGAGTCACACATGCAGAAAACACACTATGGCTGCTTAACGGGAAAGGTGAGGTGGGGTGATACATAAAACAAGAGTTTCAAATTAGCTCAGATACCGTTCCATAAACCCAATATGGAATAGACAAGACCTACTCCTTGCTCAGAGAACTGGACTCAACACGCCCGATTCACCGCACAAGAATATATCTGACTAGTAATAATCTTAAAACCTATGTATTGATATCTCTCTGTTAGTGTGTCAAGTGGGTGTAAAGCGGCCTAAACACAGCCGTGAAAAGCAGCTAAACCCCATTATAAAAATAAATTACTTTTAAAAACCCATGAAACAAAGACAGGGAAAGAGAGAGAAATTCTTACACAATTCGTTCAGGGGCTGTGATGCAACCTGGATTGACCATATCTAGACCCACAGCTGGATGAGACATAAGGGTGGACACTCTTGGGGCTGAGAGGTCTGGTGAGGTTGGGTGAGCAAACGCAGACCCTTTAAAGTAATACTGCGTGCTACCCATCGCATGGGTCCCAAATCTCCAGGTTCAAGGGCATCTTCCTACATCGAAAACATGCATGAGAAACCCAGAAGATGGTACACCGTGTGATGGGGAAAGGTTTCTAAAACGCACCTCATTTCTCATCTCCTTGTGCTCGGGTTCGCCATTCCAGCCACTTTACTAGCAATCTCCCTACTTGGAGCATCAGCACCTTTAACCTCCTGTTCCGTACAGGTTGCAATTTGTCCTGAGGATGAACGGGAAGACGGGGAACCAATGAGAGACTAGCTCTTGGTGTTGGGACAGGCACAGGTCACTCTATTTTCCCATCAGGAAGAAGAATTAACCACAGGCTCAGCCTGCCCCCCTGAACCAGAACAGGGCCTGAAGCCATCCGGCGCTTTTGCGGAGAGCTCCCAAAAAACCGACTTGTAAAATGGAGCTTCAGGGCACTGCAATTCACAAACCTGCAGAGTTATAAATGATAACTCTCGTCCACAAATATATTGAGGGAAGGCAAAGAAGAGGATTTGAAATCAAGGCAGAATTGCAGGAAACAGATTTCAGGAGGTAGATTCGAATCGCCTTTAAAGCACATGAAAAGCGGCAAAACGTTGACAATGATGCCCTTGGCCAAAAAGGGCGTATGCGTTTTTTCCTGAATATATTCAGGAAAAAACGCATACGCCCTTTTTGGCCAACCAAGCAACCTGGAAAGGCAAATCAGCGCTACAAAGAAGTCTCGCTTCCCATCGGTCAAAAGGGCCATGCTGAAAAAAGTGTCAAAACCAGAAATGCAGGACAGGCCATGGAGAAATGGGAGCCTTGCTACACTGATGGGCGGGATGTAAATTGCCAACAGCCACTCTGGAGAAGTGTACGGTGTGTCCTGAAACATCTAAAAAACACAGCTTAGAGAGCATAGGGCACTTCCACGCATGGGGGGATAAAGTGGGAAAATTGAAAATCAGCAAGACACAAGCACCCCAAAGTTTAGGGCTGCTCTGTTGACAAGGACCTCCACTTCCTTCCACCTTAAATATCCCAGGAAAGCGAAAAATGGATAAAAAAGTTGTGGTCCTTATGTACAATGGAATATCACTCAGCCATGAAATCAATGTCATAAGGCTAGTAGCAGCATGATGAGTGGATTTAGGTAAGACGATTCTAAGTGAAATAAGTCACACAGAAAAGGACACTTCTCATAAGGTGTCACTTATAGAGGGAATGTAAAAACCGTTACACTTGAACTGAATTACAAAACAGAACAGAGTCACACATGCAGAAAACACACTATGGCTGCTTAACGGGAAAGGTGAGGTGGGGTGATACATAAAACAAGAGTTTCAAATTAGCTCAGATACCGTTCCATAAACCCAATATGGAATAGACAAGACCTACTCCTTGCTCAGAGAACTGGACTCAACACGCCCGATTCACCGCACAAGAATATATCTGACTAGTAATAATCTTAAAACCTATGTATTGATATCTCTCTGTTAGTGTGTCAAGTGGCTGTAAAGCGGCCTAAACACAGCCGTGAAAAGCAGCTAAACCCCATTATAAAAATAAATTACTTTTAAAAACCCATGAAACAAAGACAGGGAAAGAGAGAGAAATTCTTACACAATTCGTTCAGGGGCTGTGATGCAACCTGGATTGACCATATCTAGACCCACAGCTGGATGAGACATAAGGGTGGACACTCTTGGGGCTGAGAGGTCTGGTGAGGTTGGGTGAGCAAACGCAGACCCTTTAAAGTAATACTGCGTGCTACCCATCGCATGGGTCCCAAATCTCCAGGTTCAAGGGCATCTTCCTACATCGAAAACATGCATGAGAAACCCAGAAGATGGTACACCGTGTGATGGGGAAAGGTTTCTAAAACGCACCTCATTTCTCATCTCCTTGTGCTCGGGTTCGCCATTCCAGCCACTTTACTAGCAATCTCCCTACTTGGAGCATCAGCACCTTTAACCTCCTGTTCCGTACAGGTTGCAATTTGTCCTGAGGATGAACGGGAAGACGGGGAACCAATGAGAGACTAGCTCTTGGTGTTGGGACAGGCACAGGTCACTCTATTTTCCCATCAGGAAGAAGAATTAACCACAGGCTCAGCCTGCCCCCCTGAACCAGAACAGGGCCTGAAGCCATCCGGCGCTTTTGCGGAGAGCTCCCAAAAAACCGACTTGTAAAATGGAGCTTCAGGGCACTGCAATTCACAAACCTGCAGAGTTATAAATGATAACTCTCGTCCACAAATATATTGAGGGAAGGCAAAGAAGAGGATTTGAAATCAAGGCAGAATTGCAGGAAACAGATTTCAGGAGGTAGATTCGAATCGCCTTTAAAGCACATGAAAAGCGGCAAAACGTTGACAATGATGCCCTTGGCCAAAAAGGGCGTATGCGTTTTTTCCTGAATATATTCAGGAAAAAACGCATACGCCCTTTTTGGCCAACCAAGCAACCTGGAAAGGCAAATCAGCGCTACAAAGAAGTCTCGCTTCCCATCGGTCAAAAGGGCCATGCTGAAAATAGTGTCAAAACCAGAAATGCAAGACAGGCCATGGAGAAATGGGAGCCTTGCTACACTGATGGGCGGGATGTAAATTGCCAACAGCCACTCTGGAGAAGTGTACGGTGTGTCCTGAAACATCTAAAAAACACAGCTTAGAGAGCATAGGGCACTTCCACGCATGGGGGGATAAAGTGGGAAAATTGAAAATCAGCAAGACACAAGCACCCCAAAGTTTAGGGCTGCTCTGTTGACAAGGACCTCCACTTCCTTCCACCTTAAATATCCCAGGAAAGCGAAAAATGGATAAAAAAGTTGTGGTCCTTATGTACAATGGAATATCACTCAGCCATGAAATCAATGTCATAAGGCTAGTAGCAGCATGATGAGTGGATTTAGGTAAGACGATTCTAAGTGAAATAAGTCACACAGAAAAGGACACTTCTCATAAGGTGTCACTTATAGAGGGAATGTAAAAACCGTTACACTTGAACTGAATTACAAAACAGAACAGAGTCACACATGCAGAAAACACACTATGGCTGCTTAACGGGAAAGGTGAGGTGGGGTGATACATAAAACAAGAGTTTCAAATTAGCTCAGATACCGTTCCATAAACCCAATATGGAATAGACAAGACCTACTCCTTGCTCAGAGAACTGGACTCAACACGCCCGATTCACCGCACAAGAATATATCTGACTAGTAATAATCTTAAAACCTATGTATTGATATCTCTCTGTTAGTGTGTCAAGTGGCTGTAAAGCGGCCTAAACACAGCCGTGAAAAGCAGCTAAACCCCATTATAAAAATAAATTACTTTTAAAAACCCATGAAACAAAGACAGGGAAAGAGAGAGAAATTCTTACACAATTCGTTCAGGGGCTGTGATGCAACCTGGATTGACCATATCTAGACCCACAGCTGGATGAGACATAAGGGTGGACACTCTTGGGGCTGAGAGGTCTGGTGAGGTTGGGTGAGCAAACGCAGACCCTTTAAAGTAATACTGCGTGCTACCCATCGCATGGGTCCCAAATCTCCAGGTTCAAGGGCATCTTCCTACATCGAAAACATGCATGAGAAACCCAGAAGATGGTACACCGTGTGATGGGGAAAGGTTTCTAAAACGCACCTCATTTCTCATCTCCTTGTGCTCGGGTTCGCCATTCCAGCCACTTTACTAGCAATCTCCCTACTTGGAGCATCAGCACCTTTAACCTCCTGTTCCGTACAGGTTGCAATTTGTCCTGAGGATGAACGGGAAGACGGGGAACCAATGAGAGACTAGCTCTTGGTGTTGGGACAGGCACAGGTCACTCTATTTTCCCATCAGGAAGAAGAATTAACCACAGGCTCAGCCTGCCCCCCTGAACCAGAACAGGGCCTGAAGCCATCCGGCGCTTTTGCGGAGAGCTCCCAAAAAACCGACTTGTAAAATGGAGCTTCAGGGCACTGCAATTCACAAACCTGCAGAGTTATAAATGATAACTCTCGTCCACAAATATATTGAGGGAAGGCAAAGAAGAGGATTTGAAATCAAGGCAGAATTGCAGGAAACAGATTTCAGGAGGTAGATTCGAATCGCCTTTAAAGCACATGAAAAGCGGCAAAACGTTGACAATGATGCCCTTGGCCAAAAAGGGCGTATGCGTTTTTTCCTGAATATATTCAGGAAAAAACGCATACGCCCTTTTTGGCCAACCAAGCAACCTGGAAAGGCAAATCAGCGCTACAAAGAAGTCTCGCTTCCCATCGGTCAAAAGGGCCATGCTGAAAATAGTGTCAAAACCAGAAATGCAAGACAGGCCATGGAGAAATGGGAGCCTTGCTACACTGATGGGCGGGATGTAAATTGCCAACAGCCACTCTGGAGAAGTGTACGGTGTGTCCTGAAACATCTAAAAAACACAGCTTAGAGAGCATAGGGCACTTCCACGCATGGGGGGATAAAGTGGGAAAATTGAAAATCAGCAAGACACAAGCACCCCAAAGTTTAGGGCTGCTCTGTTGACAAGGACCTCCACTTCCTTCCACCTTAAATATCCCAGGAAAGCGAAAAATGGATAAAAAAGTTGTGGTCCTTATGTACAATGGAATATCACTCAGCCATGAAATCAATGTCATAAGGCTAGTAGCAGCATGATGAGTGGATTTAGGTAAGACGATTCTAAGTGAAATAAGTCACACAGAAAAGGACACTTCTCATAAGGTGTCACTTATAGAGGGAATGTAAAAACCGTTACACTTGAACTGAATTACAAAACAGAACAGAGTCACACATGCAGAAAACACACTATGGCTGCTTAACGGGA